>NW_025936454.1:0-1428 GCF_000764305.2 Hyalella azteca | reverse complement strand
TCTAAGATACACGTGGATTTCTGAAGACTAAGATACACGTCGATGTGTCAAGACTCTAAGATACACGTCAATGTATCAAGACTCTAAGATACACGTATGTTTCTGAAGACTAAGACACACGTCGATGTGTCAAGACTCTAAGATACACGTCGATGTGTCAAGACTCTAAGATACATGTCGATGTGTCAAGACTATAAGATACACGTCGATGTGTCAAGACTCTAAGATACACGACGATGTGTCAAGACTAAGATACATGTCGATGTGTTAAGACTCTAAGATACTCCTGGATGTGTCAAAGCAAAGATACACGTCGAAGTGTCAATACTCTAAGATACTCCTGGATGAGTCAAGACTAAGATACACGTCGATGTGTAAAGACTAAGATACACGTCCATATGTCAAGGCTCTAAGATACACGTCGATGTGCCAAGACTCTAAGACACACGTCGATGTGTCAAGACTCAAAGATACACGTCGATGTGTCAAGACTCTAAGATACACGTTGATGTGTTGAGACTATAAGACACACGAGGCAGTTTCAAGACTAATAAGATACACGTACAATAGATATCAGGCTGGGACTACTAGAAATGCTAGTATTCAAAATTATATCGTTCAAATTTTTTTTATCTTATTTATCTTCAATTTTCGGCATGTGAACGATTCTCATCTGTTCTCTTTAGTGCTAACAATTTTGTCTAGCATTCAAAATTAATACTTAACGGCGGTACTTTTCACCATTGATAATTACTAATTTTATATTTATTAAAGTGAAAAAATTGTGATTCGTAGTTTCATTCCTTTGGTTGCTCTTGTAAAACGTAGATCCTGTTGAAGAGAGGAAGCCATTATCAGGACTAACAGTCTCGTGGGTGTTTATGAATCTGTCAGTTACCTGGTCAGCTAATTTGCGGCCAGTTGTCAAGCACTTCTCTTCTCCCCACAACCACGTAAACAAATTAGCTTCATTAATTCCTTGAGGCGGGCACGCGAGATTCTTCTCACACCTGAACTGATATTCCAGTCTATATATATTAGCCACGTATATATGATGAATTATTTTGAAAGTGTTTCGTCTGAATTTGAGCTGACATTTTTAAAACCTGTCATGAATCAGAGTAAAGACTGCTCTACATGCATGCACAATCGCATTTCCTCATGTGTGAACAGCTTGCTTACATGTACGCCCCACATGTGAGCACAACGCTCACATGTCTGCCCACATGTGAGCTCAACGCTAACATGTCTGCCCACATGTGAGCACAACGCTCACATGTCTGCCCCCATGTGGGCACAACGCTAACATTTCTGCCCACATGTGAGCACAACGCTCACATGTCTGGCCCCATGCGAGCACAACGCTCACATGTCTACCCACATGTGAGCACAACGCTCACATGTCTGCCCCCATGTGAGCACAACGCT
>NW_025936453.1:0-1821 GCF_000764305.2 Hyalella azteca | reverse complement strand
TCCTGCCGATCTCTATGTTTCTGTCCGTGCCTTGCTAAATAATTCAAGTTAACTAGTTAGGCCATTCAATTCCCTGATTTGGAGTTTAGCAGTTAAAGTGGGAACCCCCACACAGCCACTGCCAGGTTTTTATTATGTGCCTCCCTGGTTGTGCTTATGATCTCTTCAACAGTTTTATCCACTCCTATTTCTCTTAGGCCATTGCCACCACCCTGCAAAACAAGAAGCCCATCATTTGTGCTTTCAGATTTTTTTTCCGCTTCCCTCCTTATTTTGACAATATCTGCTCCACTCAAGCATACAATCTCACTCCCAGCCTCATTTACACTTACTTTTCCCCTAAGGGAAATGCTGCAGGCTACAGCCTCCTGGCACGCTGGCTCTGCTGCGCTGCCTGCCAAAAAGAATTTTCTTTACAATTTATTAATTCTGTCATTTATTTGTTTATCTAATTACTAAATTTACATTTCTTGATAACCTATCGCCTGCAAGAATCCTGCAGAATACTTCTGTCGGAGACGTGAGTCTGCCAGACTCCTGCGGAATACTTCTGTCGGAGACGAGAGACTGCCTGCGCTCTGCAGACTTTTATCAATACATAATGGATGAAGAAAAGTATCTTCGCTGCGCTTTATTGCCGAAATTTAAATATTAGTACGCCTGATAAAAGCCACCTGTCCTAAATGTCGAGGAAAAATACATAAATTACATATATCTGCATGCTTACATTTTCTTCAGTAAACGATCTATTGTTCTAGTTTTCTACGTCATGTTTACTCGTAGAAAATGATTCTTTAGGTAGACTGTTACATATGGAGCAAAACTTTGTGCTGATTGTTTGATTCCACTTCTTTGCATTATATCTTTGTTCGTACTGAGGATATCTTATTTAAAATTTTATATATTGTCACTCTTGAACCAATTAATTTGTAATATATCGTTACTAATGCAGAGAAAACCATATATTCTTTATTCTTTATTCACAGAGGAGCAGACAAAAAATATACATAACAAGAGACCATCGAAAATTTAAAGAAAAAAATACAAAATGCTTCCTTGTGAATGCCTATATAAGCTAAAAAGCTTCACAGGCGACATAGGCGAAATTACTCTCAATAGAACAATAACATAATGATATTGAGATAAGTCAATAAGGAACAGAAAGTGCCTAAAGTAAAAACATCCTTATAAACTAGCCTTAAATAAAACTGATATGAGAATACGCAGCTTGGCGACTAAAATTGAATATAACAAAGGCAATAACAACCTATACCTAAAAGACAGATCCAACTAAGACTAAAAGTCAAAACAATGTTGACTTACGCCATAATATTTATCAAAGATCTTATTAAGAAAGGCAATTACTAAAAGCGTACATGATAATCGAAGTCAAATTAATAATGGGTAAGAATAAAATTGCGGAATTTAGTCTTTAGAATGAATTTAGAACAATCTACTTTAAAATCATCAGGCAATTCATTAAAATATTTCACACAATTAAAAACTGTACCGTTTCTTTCAATTTCTAACCGAACTGGGGGTAAGTTAAAACGCATGCCTCTGGTGTTATGGGAATGTAGGGGAACAAGAGAGGCGAATGCAGAATTAAAAAGACGTTCATCATGGAAAAGTGCCCTATTCATGAATTTTAAAACCTGAAATTTGTACATATCGTCAAGTTTTAAAATTTTCGACTGTTTATATAACACACTAGTACGAGTCAATGGGATATTGTTTTCGTCGTACCTAACCCGAAATATTGTACGCAACGATTTATTAATTAAGGTGATAACCCGTTTCTTTGAATTAAAAGGTACCCCA
>NW_025936452.1:0-32377 GCF_000764305.2 Hyalella azteca | reverse complement strand
ACACACAATAATAATATATATCTGACCTGGACTTGAGAATAATAACAGAATGGGTGGAAATAATATTCAACAGCTCGTGTGCACAAAATACTAATAAGAAATTAAGATATTCATAACACGCACAAGTTTAATCAACAGAACGTAACAGCCTCTTAGTATTATATCGTCGTTGCAATACGTATAAACTTGGTCGATCTAAGCACGAACCAAGCGTCCATGAAACCAACATTTCCTTGGCAGCCTAAGGATTCCATTCCTTATGCTGCCTCTTGGAACAATTCAAACAAGGATTCCGCTTGGAACAATTCAAATAGAATTAGAGAGGAGTTATTTAATTAATTCAATCAATAATTTGAAAATACATGCAGCACTTGTATAGTTTACCTCCATGAAGGCTAGCTAGCAGAATCTTCAACTTGGGAGACGAAAGCAAGTCCGGTGATAAGTCTGTTAACAAAGAGAAGTTATATTAATAAGAGAATGGACATCGCGCCATCACACGTAAAATTGACACCGAAAAGAACGAATTATGACCGCTGGTATCAAGTGAAACTGAGCGCGTCTGACAGCCCAAAATGTCGCCAAACGTCGAGGCCAGTTACCACAGGAGGGAGAACGTCAAACCAGATTATAAACAACAATTAAAGACGAATAACATCGCAGAGAACACAACTTCTCGAACGAAAGTCTGAAATAGTAAACAGAGACGTGACAACTTCGTGGCGACGCAAGGCAGCGATGAACTCGCCAGCGTCACCAGTGGTAACTAGTTGAGAAACCAAGACTGAAAAAAAACACAATTCCAAGTTATCACCTGGCAGTCCGAGCCGTTCATGGCTGGCAGTCAGTATTATGAACACGATTTGAAGCGGCATGTAGAGTACTTGGAGGAATCACATTCAATAGTTCCTAAATCATATAGAATACGGGGGGAAAAGGTTGGGCGCAATATTGAAGCGCATGCCGGTGGCGAACATTGACCAACTTTACACTTTAGCTCATATTCCTTCCCGTGAGCAAGAACGCTAGAAGGCATTTCGGTCTATGAAATCAAGTGCTTAAAGCTACAGTACCGTATGTCCACAACATTAACTCTCTTTTTGTCTTCGTTTCCGATATTTGACTTATGCTTTCCGGCCATAGGGTCGGTCAGAAACCCTTGTCATTTTGACCCGAAGACTACAGGAGGGTCACAAGATCCTTACGATGTCACAAGTTCCTGATGATCTCTTAAGCATGCTAAGCTGAGCCAAGCATGATCCAACTGCACCTTCTCCGGTCTAACCACGTCACGTCGCAACACTTCTTGCAAAATGAACCTGAGCGGACTTAACCTAACCTCATTGGCTGCAGGCAGTAGCTAGGCGGGGCAAGTGAACAGGCAGAGGATATCATCAATCATTGGATATCATTGGTTGCAGGGATGTTGTGAGTCAGGGTAGCGTGAATAGGTTAGGCCAACAGAGGTTAGGCGGGAGAAGGTGAGGCCGGATGCAGAACTGCTTGCTCATGAGTATGCATGCTGAGGTATTGACTGAAGACCGACGGCATTATTATATTTAACTAGTGATTCACGTGGAACTAGTGATTCACTGGTCTAGATTACAGTGTTACAACGTATTTTGCAGCTTATGGCCCTGAGGCTGAATGTAGTTATTGCTTGCTGAGGCTGGGCGTTTACTCTAGAACTTATTCAAGAGTTAATATGTAGCCCTTGGCTGCGCCTCCACCATATTTTAGTCTTCCGAGTGTTAGTAAAACGACTGCGCTGGTTTCCAGAAGCAAATAATTGCGTGAATTATTTTGACAAAGCATCAATTAGACACAGGCTGTCGCCTGTCATAGCCCAATCATCAGCGACTTAGTAAATTTATATGTATATTAAATACAGAAAACGTTTAGTGTGCTAACTGGAAGCAAGTGACTTGATAGACGTAAAAAATGCGAATCAAATTCCGTCAAGAAAGAAGTCGCTCATTACCATTTCTGTTGCCATGCGCATCCACTTGGTCCATGGTTGAACAATATAAGGTTGACCCACGCTTTGTGAAATTTTGACAGTTCTGCACATCTTCACTGTAATGTCACAAGTATCGAAAAACGTTAACAAATGTCGTGAGTGTGATTAAACACGTGTTAAAAGTGTCTGTTTTATATAGCGGTTTCAGCATTTATTAGGCCGTTGGCCTGTCGCCGATTCTTAAAATCACAAAACATTTACAGTTTGTTACGGTCTCGAACTCTTAACTCGCTGCCCTTATTCTGTTGTGCCTAACCTCCCGGCCTCCTCGCCGATTCTGACCAGAAACTGGCACACATGCAGAGCTGGGATCGAACCCGCACCTCTCGGCTCCAATCTTGTTACTCTGATCTTTAAACACTGGGCCACCCTGCCCTTTGAACTATATTTAAAAAAAATTACCATTCCAAATTTTGTAGATATTTGTCCATAATTGCGAACTAATTCTGTCGTACGGAAAATAAATAATCTGAAAATAAAATCTCCGGAGGCTGACCGATCAACTTCCTGTCTCGCTAAACTGCGAAAGGCTGCCACTTCACTGATCATCCGTCTGAAACACCTACCGTAAGTCCGCAACACATTGCGTTTTCGTCAGGTGAGTGGACTTAGCATCTCTTTGATTGATATTATTCTTTGTTTTTAACTTTTTGATGCATCTCCTCAAAATTACAAATCGATATACGACTAGCTCTTTCACCGTAGGGTCATTTTATATCGGTTATAAACTTGAAAGCTAACAAGCATCAGGGTGGAAAATAAAAACGGCAAAAAATCAGACGCACGAATACTTGCTTGACAAAAACGTGATATTTTAGACGGGCACTTCACTTTTTATGACGTTCAGCCTAATGGTCGCAATTAACATCCATTTGAAGTCAGTCCACTCGGTTGGTCGTTTATTTTTCATTTACCTTATTAACCGCACGAAATAACTGCACTTAGACACCGGCAATATGTTTAGCATGACTAGTTGACACTGAACACTGTTTCAGAGGAAGAGGTAAATTTTTGTAAAAGTTCAAAAACGCGACTTGTTGAATAGAGTTCATGGAGCAATATTTACATTTTGAGCTACAAGTGACGTCACAGGCGGAACAATACACGACATCCGCATGGCTGAGATGAACGTGGGTCAACCTTGTATTAGTTCAACCTTGACGGTCGATCTCAGTACGAATCAATTATCGTACATTTCAAGGTCTGCATGAGGATGGCCCAAGATTATCACTCGACAGACACATTGATAACTCGGTCCCAAAAGCTTAAACGTAGTGAATGATTTCACAGTTGAAGAGAAGAGATACAAGAGGCGGTGTATAGAGCAGCTGAACTTTTTAGAACCTTAACTGGTTAGAACTTGATCGGATGAAACTGGCTAGAACAGGAACTTGTTAGACCCTGACCTGCTGGAATTGATTCGAACCGAACCTTTTAGTAAACCTGAACTTGTAGAACTGGTTCAAAGTTCGAACTGGTGGAACTGTTTAGAACCTAATCTGGTGAAACTGTTTAGAACCTGAACTAGCCTAATCGAACTGTTTAGTGGAAAGGAGTAGTGTAGTGGAGTAGAATCTGAATTTGTGGATCTGACAAAGATATGAAGATGTGTGTTCATATCGTATTAGGTCTAATTATATATAGTATAGGTCTTAGTGTCCGCCACTTTTAGTATTCTATACGACACGAAGCTATGGTCACGTAATTAATATCTTGAGGCTATAATGTTACAGTAAACACGCACTTGCGCATTCAAACAGAATTGTGATGTAGCCACAAAATTAAAATTACAATTGTAATAAATTGCACATAAAGAGAATGTCCAATAAACTGGGAAATACCAAATATTTTAGTGATAAAAAGACAAGGCGGAAGCAACTTATCGATTGTCAATTTCGCGCGAAAGAAAACAACATTAAATCGTAGTGTTTTAAGTTTAAAATATGTGTTAAGATATCTGTTAACGGTGTTAGATCAATTGGACTATACATTAATGTTTTATAGCGAGTATAATGGCTTCTGAGTTATTGAGGAGAAGCAATAACTCAAATGAACACAGACAGAAGCGGAGAGATGGTTGAGCAAGACAAGGCAGGCGCGTGGAATATTAAGATGAGCGTTCCTTTAACGTTCTGTTTACGAATGCTAAGAAAATAGTTCAAGACAACACAAAATATAAATTAATAAAGCAGTACCAAAACTCCAGACTGAATGAATATAGCAAGAAAGTATTACTCAGACTAGTAAACGAAACAACCACTTGAATTAAATAGAAGAATGGGAGGTAAATAATCAGAGAATTCGTTTACTCGTGACGTCAAGCAGGTCCGATTGACTTATTAGAAGATCCATCGTAAGAGGAAAAAATGGACATAACTATGACAGCTGCAAAGAAACTGCTATGCTAAAAGCTCTCATAAAGTGGGCATGGGTTTCAATAACGCAGGCTTAACTCTCCTACAGAAGCTCGATGGTCTTGAATAGCTTTCTCGAAACCTTCCATCTTCAAGATGGTTTGTATTCAAGATGGTTTGTACTCAAGAAAGTAACTCTAAGGGTGCCAAGAGTCATAATACAAAAAGTAAAGGCTGTGAAATAATTGGGAATTGTAAGACAAGTGAACGCAGTGTAATTCTCAAGAGATGTTGACAAGTATAGTATATAAATTATGAACATGACTTACGACAGAAGAGAGACCGGTCGAGACGCACGCCAAGTGTCCGGAAGACGTGGCGACTGAAGAGAAGCACCATTGCTTGGGATGGCTGCTAAAAGGTATACCACACACCGCCACCATTAGCATCCCAAACTATGTTTCTCACACACACTCGCATGCCGGTTGTCACAGATGTCTTTTGGAAGGCTAAGGGTGCGCTTCTAGGTCTCAATGCCTCACGACTTCAATATGAATTTTACACACAACAAATAATATTCATCAATTTTTCTTCAAGTAGCTAATGTTTGTTACAGCGTTAAGTAATCAGAGACACGGAAAAATTGCAGTAATGATACAAATGCATTCCATTTCAGTCTTTTCCATAATTTAATTTATTTGAATTGAATTTCACAACATGAAATACATGATGTATTTTGAAAAGCCAACTAGTGTTTATGAAAACTAAATATCTATTACTTTTTGGAAGACGTGGATTATGAGGCGAAGGTGCGGCACCTCACGACGGTAAAACATCAGAGCCTCTGACCTCACAACACACACAACACTCGCGCGTTTACTCTACTCGGTGTTCTGTCAGCAAACGAAACCAACGCTCTCGTCGAGATCAGGTCAAGATTTGCCCGTAACTACAATGTGCCGCTGAACGAAATTATTATTGCAACTAATTCCGTACATCGTCTCAACCAAGCGCTGAATATTAAGAAAAATAAATTAATTCCAAACGTTTGTTTGTCGGACCCTTGAGTGTCGCGAGGCTTCATCAAATTTGAATAATGAATCAAATTTACTGGGTTTATATCCATCATCTGTTGGACATGAACAGGAAATTTTAATCGGGCATTTGAAATAATTTTGTATATTGACAATCAAGAATCAAACGATGCACTCGACCGACATTACTTAGGAGCTGGACACTTTGGTTTCATTCACTGATAGGACACGTGACTAAATTCTATTGCTTGTTTGTCAACAACATTTAAAAACAAGCAATAAGAAGGAGCCATTAGGCTAGGGGCACATTGCTCATCAGATACATGTAGAAATGAAACGGTCTTCGTATTAAGGTAGCATTGCAGTGACTCATGACATGTCGGATGTTAACTCAATAGTTAAATTCTCACCTTAATGCATGACGATCACTTCTTCTCATACAGAAATCTTGGAGATAATCTTCAGTAGACGACGGTAGCACAAAACAATCCACATAGCATCAAAAATCTCTTGCATTTTAATTTGGGTTCAGACAAAAAGAAAGATGCGACAAAAGCAAACGTCCTAATCACTTCACATATGGCAATCACTTCAACAGCAACAGGAGTTCGTTCGATAGCAGAGCGACGATCAATTCGACCATTACTCGGATCACAAGAATGAAATTCTGTGTCCAAGTTATCCTCTGTGTCACAAAATATTTTATGCAACAATGGCTCCATTTGAACGAAAATTCCGCGACTAATACCAAGCAATTCCCCTCATGCCGTTGCGAGAAAATACAGAATTGTTAAGAACTCGACTCGTGATCTCAAGGTTCATCCAGACTTACACACAACTGTAGAGATAACGCCGGAAGAAGATGACCAAGTTCGACGCATTTGTATCTTGACGAAGCAGCCAGTAGAACAAGCTACATAAAATCACATGTAGATTAACAGATTAATGAAAGAACATTTTTCCAGGAGCTGCAGTAACGGCACACCCATGTCAGAGTCCAACGCAATTTACCGGAACACGATGATCTTTGCACGTTTGGGATTCTTGTAACTTATTCAAGAAGGTAGAGAAGTAAACGGTGTGCAAGGGAAGAGCCTATTCCCTATCAGTGATACTGAGAACGCGTCTTGTTCTTTAATACTAACGTAAATATTACCAAGACCTGCACATATGTTATGCTAACTAAACTTGTACAGGCTGTCATTCATGAACAATATCACGTCAGTTGACATAAATTCCTATACTGAAAATGAACTTGATTTTCTTCTTCATGATAAACATCTTTTTGTTGAAACAAATCAGTTTTGAGTAAGAAAAACCCCTTATTATTACAAGTTTAGAAGAAAAAAGAAATCAAGAGGCATTGGATAAAAAACAAACAATTATTAAAAACTTAAATCAAAACACTAACGTCGCTCCAAAAAGTAAAAGTCTTTCACAAGTGTCTCAAAATTTGAAAGCTTCATGTTTACTCAAAAAAGTTAACTTTGTCAAGAAAAAAAAATATATATATACAAACATGGCCAATTTGACGCATAAAATGATGCATTTACTGAATTAAAAAACTAGGACATCTTCCCCTAGAATTAGTATTGTCAGGAAATGGACTGGATCATTACAATAGCAATTTGAGAAAATTTTTGAGGAAAAATTTGTTTTCAAAATAAAGAGAATGAACTTCAATTCTGAAATGTGTAAAAAAAATCTTTCTGAATGAAATTTAATTAACAAAAGGAGCAATGTGCGTTGCAAAGAACGGTTGATTGTGCCGTTGAGCTTATAGGTCATTGTATTTAATAAATTTTCAAACTGAAAACATCGAAATAACTTGTGTCTTCAACTGGAATTTGATTTCATAATCCACAACGTCAAATGGTTCATCCTAGGCACAACCTGAGACTTTCTGCCAACATTTTCTAGGTAAAAATTGTTATGATTTTTATGCAAACATTAGTGGGATCTTAAATGCATTTCAAGATCCCAAGTTGGGGGGATTTGATGCATTGAAATCTCTCCCGAACATGTAAATTTTGCAAAAAAAACATGAAAACCTACTTGGAAGCTAGAATTTCCAAGACGATGTGAATTATTACTATTTATTAGTCAGAGTGAATTGCTCCGGAAGACATCAACAGTTCTAGGCAGGGGCAGCGCAGCAGCAGGTGTGGTAAGCACTCTGCCACGGGGCTAATGAGAGTTGTCTTCCCCTTAAACAGTGCTCATTAAGCAATGTGTGCTGCTTAGCTTTGAAGGATCATTAGCATTTCGTGGTCATTGGCTTAGAATTGCACAGTTTGCAAGCAGGATTTGAGTCATCTATAGGCAATGCTTCTCACGTCAGAGACACTGTGCAAGCGAAGTGAACTCATAGCTGAAGGATAGTACTCGGGCTGTCGTTAGTGGTTGACGTTAGGGAGGAGGACAAGGAGATTCAACATCTGATTAAGAATCAGAAAGTTAGTTGCGATCAAACGTAATGGCATTGTTAACTCCCACATACACCAATGATATGCAAACATTGATTTCATCAACCACTCAAAGACAAGCGCATGTGCAACGCAGTTTCCAGCTCTGCAATTATGCACAAAAAAAAAAAAACAGTATAATTACCAGTACATTTGTTATCAAAAGCGTACAGAAATGAGAAGCAGAATTGCATTGCACATTACGAGCAAAGGAAGAAGAGTTGGAGCCTAAGCAGGCATTAGGATTGAAAGAAGGGGCCTTACCAGTAGCAGATGAGAGCTGCTCGACGCTCGGCTCTCTGGTGTAAGTGAAGGTGTGCGGGTCTGAAGACTTTGTGCCCGAAACAACCTTGAGCAAAACTTTTATTGTAGAGCTGCTGATGCTCGGCCCAGTGTACGGTGGCACATGGCAGATCAGATGATGCTGATGTGAAACAGATTGGTAATCAATATTACGTAAGGTTCACAATAAAATTAATCAAAAGCAATGAGCAGAAATACCATTACTGAAACACACAAATATAAATTCTTTTGAACTAAAAAATACATAGATTGGAAGTGATAAAGATGACCAAGCTTCTCACCTGACTAAAGGTACCAGTTTCTGGTGAGACCGTCGCTGACCAGACAACGTGGCTGGAGTTGTCGCCACTCAGTTCATTGAAGACGACTGAGGCGTTTTTTTGGAAGTTCTTGCCGATAATGAACATCTCAGACCCGCCAGACACCGAGCACCGCGTTACAGACGTGCGGGTGATATCAGGCGTTCCAGGGGACTGAGCTGCACAAATCGTACCATCAATAAACCAGGGCCCATACTTTCAAAAAAGTTAAGAGATCGTATGTTCATGAACCAATCATTGACGGCCTTTTAAGTAAAATCCACCAATCACGGAGAAGAAAATTGAGCGTGAGTACTTACGTTCACTTAGCGATTTTTGAAAGTATGGCCCCTGAACACTTCGACTTTAAGCTACCTAATGAATTCCAGACTTTGATGGAAATATGAGGACTATAGGAATAAGGAACATAAAAAAATTTAGGTAGGACCCATGCATTACATTTTGATGGATATAATGCACTGACACAATCGAGCCTGTGGCTGAAGAGAAAAAGTAGTTTGCTGAAAGAAGAGGATCCGACTATGAGAGTCCGCACTAATAGACAATTAAACGGTCACACATACCATAGATAATACACGTGATACCAGGAGGCATTCAGTTCCAAACTCCGTCATATACCATGAAATAAATTGTTTAATGGTTTTCCTTTAGACAATCTCTCGATGATCAGGTCAGATCTCCTAGGTCAATAAATTTGAGTGAAGCTTTGTAGTTTTGAAAGATTTTCATAATTTGTAGGGCACATCAACATTCAATCTAATTAGTGCATCAAAAAAAGAAATTTGTTCATATACTCTACTGTAATTGTTTACCCATGGTTGACCCATATTGTCAGTATTAATGCAGGTAATGAACTCACTGCAGATGATGGGTTGACTTGCTATCTGAAGGACCTCAAAGGACCCATTCTCCAGCCGCACGATGGCTCTGAAGACCATCCGAACCTTCGCTGGTTTCTTCTTGCCATTTATGCCCGTAGGAGCGCACTTGCTGGAGAGTTTTTTGCCATTTTTGCCCTTAGGAGCCAACTTGTTGGAGGGTTTTTTCAGAAGACGCTGCGTCACATCCACCTTACGTTTTCTCAGGATGCCTACACAGTCACACCTACAAACCAATTGCAACTTTGATGTGGAGTTTATATGTGGTCTAGCTGTAAACCCTGTAGTTTAGATGAAAATCGTGTGGTTTTCATGAATAGTACCAATTGATGTTGACATGGAAAAGAGTTGTTGGGACAGGTGTTAAATGAACATGCAGTAGGCCCTTTTGAATAGGCTAAAAATCCCTAACATCTAGAAATCATGGATACAGAGAAGCAATAGTGCACGACAAAAAGAAATGTCAAAATTTGCTAAAATGATATTTATTAAAAATATAACTCAGTACTCACTGCAGTGAGTTACAGAGAGCACATTTTCTCAAAATTGACAAAAACGTGAAGTCACGGACGGACAGACAGACATGACTAGCACAATAGGGCATTTTTTCCATAAATGAGAAAATGCGCTAAAAAAATGAAAACACCGAACACAATGAAGTTAAATGTTATTTCTATTACTTTTATTTCTTTCTTATTTCTATTAAGCATTAGAGTAGTAATATTCGTACACAAGTCTCATGTTGGTGGTCTGCGAGAGAGGCACCTGGATGACAGTCGTGCCACGTATATTGGTCTCCGTGATATTGCTGATCGTCTTGCTGGCCACCTGACATGCCTGTAAATGAAGTTGCGGCTTTACAGGCCCGCTTTCAGTCGCCAGAAACACTTGCACCACACAGGGCTCCTTGCAGCCAAGCACCTGTAGAGGAGGTGATTTATTAGCCATTTATATTAATTTATTGAATAATGTACATGCGGCCATTACTGTCGCTCCCCACAAAACACTTGCACCACACAAGGCTCCTTGCACAAGTAGAAATAGTACCAATTTAATACTTGCTCATGCTAATTTATGAATAATAGACATGCAGCCACACTGGCGACCAATGTTGTTGCTCTCAACAAACACTTGCCCCATGCAGGGCTCTTTGCAGCCTTGCACCAGTACAGGTGTTTATTTTATTTAAATTTGATCAATAATATGCAAAAAGATCTTTAATAGAACTCTAAGCAATAGTAGGTTTAAATCAACTTTCTGGTGCTTCAGTTTGATTTCAAAAATGCGAATGCCAAAAATTAACTAAGAAAAAATTAAAATAGCAATGGCAAGAGCTTGACACACTTGGAAAGCAACTAAAGGACTGAAGATCATCAAGTTATTGGGATCAGCTCGGACAATAAGGTCTACAAACCTCAATGATTGGATGACCAGATCCTTCACGGTCTTTGACTGCTCCTCTAGAGCCTTCAGTTGCATACCGCGCTCGATGCTCATGCTCAGGCTGCTTCACCAACACCAGCTTTATGCTTCCATCTGAAGATACACTTTGCAGTTCAGCAGTAAGACTTGTACAAAGATACTGTGCTGATAGTGACAGTATATCCTCCTGAGATTTATTGGTTCCATCAAACTTTTGATCTTCAGAGGTTGGCAGGTTGATGTCGTCGTCAATTATGAGAGAAACATGGCGGCAATTATTTTCAAAGAGAATTGACGGCATACCTTTTGAGTCAATGATGGTCATTTTCTGGACAGAATCAAGGCTAGTTTCACAATCGCTACTACTTTCATCATGCAGTAGCCTTTCTTCAGTGCCGCTGATATCACCAGTGCGCAGCACATCATCGGTGCTGCACACTATGTATGGTTGCAAACAACAGAAATTGGTAGGAAGTTCATGCGTGACAGCCGCAAGAGAAAGATCATTGCACAGGTTTGTCAGGTCACTGGTATTGGAGGCATTGGGACATAATGTAAAACTTGAGTTAGAGGGTGACAGTGTGGAACTAGAACTAGTTCTTCTGAGACGCAAGCTTGCAGGGCTGCTGGCTTCATTAGAGTCTTCAGTTAGAGAGGCTTCAGATGTCACTCTAAAGAGGCTGATGTTGTCTCCCATAACTCTAGGGTGTGCCTTAGTTGGAGTGGTGCTGCCCAAGTCTGTGGTCGGCTGAGAGTGCTCCTTCAGAAATTCCTTGAGATCATCAGATGCCTTGCAAGGTGTTGAGCTGGCTATTGCCCTGAAATGCAAGCATTGAAAGTATTTAAATCTTGCTTCAATACCTACAATAGATAACGGAGTTCCAAGCAAATACAAGTCTAACAGAAGGAAAAAGCATGGAAAATTAGAATGTTTCTTAAAAATTTTAACTTTAAAAAGAGGAAGAAATTAGGCTTAAGTACAGCACATTATCACCTTGCATCAGCTAGGGAAATGCCAGAGAAGCTTGTGATGGGCTGGTTTGCAGCAGCAGAGCTGTCCCCAGGCAGTTCCTGCGTGGACTCATCAGCAGGGAACTGGGGTAGACAACCAACGGTATGCTGATTGTAAGAAAAATTAAATTAATTAATTTTAAATTAATTAAAAATTAAAAATTAATTAATTAAAATCAACTTAAATGGTGGTTGAATCAATAATATCTATTTTTTATAACTATATAATATCATCAAATGGAGCATGTATAGTTGATTCTTGCCATTGCCGCAATAGAATTAATTTTGCTGGAACAAGTAAGTGTTAAGAAATCCTAAAGCTAGGTATATACAGGAGTTGGACCAAATAAGGAAAATGCCTGACATTTTGAACATGTTATAAAGAATGAAAACATGACATATTTTTACATTTTATTGTTGCTGCTAATTGATATTTCATCCTTGCACAGATATTTCAAGTACATTTTAGTGTCTATAACCTAACCTATAAATGGCAAACCTCTCAGTCTTTCAAAGAGGCCAAATTGTTGGTGCCCGTCTGGCAGGTGCTAGTGTGACCGAAACTTCCCAAATAATTGACGTTTCTAGAGGTACTGTCTCAAGAGCAATAACAGCTTTCAAAAGAGAAGGAAAAAAGTCCTCAGTAAAGCACAGGTCTGGCTGAAAATAAAGTTGTGTGAAAGAGGCCGTTTGTACCTAAATTGAATTGTGAAGGACAATCAAAAGACCACAACTATTAAAATAACTGCAGACCTCAATGGACACAGTATAGAAAACCCAGTTTCCATAAAGATTGTCTGCCAGGAGCTGCACAGATCAGGATTCTACAGAAGAGCTGCAATTAGAAAACCTCTGATTTCAAATATAATTTCTTCAAAGCATTTAGAGTGGTGTAAAAACCTCCAGCAATGGTCCCCAAGCAATGGAAAAACATGATTTTCTCTGACAAGCCATTGTTTACCTTATTTCCAACATCTGGCCAAGTTTATGCAAGGAGACAGCCAAAAGTCATTTCATCCCAACTATAAAACATGGTGGGGGATCTGTGATGACCTGGGTTGATATTTCTTGGAAATCAGGTGGATAAATGATTTCTATTCATGGAAGTTTCAACAGCCATGACTATTTAGGAATTTTGGAGAACCAAGTTCACCCAATGGTTCAAGCACTGTTTCCAGAGATGAACACTATTTTTCAAGATGATAATGCTGCAATCCATACAGCTGAACTTGTTAAAAATGGCACAAGAAACATTTTAATGAAGGTGCACATCTCATTTGGCCACCACAATCACCTGACCTAAATATTCCCGAGCATTTACCGTCAATTTTAGGGATGTAAGTATGAAGTATAATCCCGCTGCCATCGTCTCTAAAGGAGCTGGAGGGTGTTTTAACCAAAGAATGGGTTGAAATTTTTTTCAAAAACAATCACAATTTGTATGAATCAATACCTTATAGAAATGAGGCTGTAATTGCTGCAAGTGGTGGGCCTACAACATACTAAAATATATCTTCTAGATCTCTCAGGTGTTTTCCGTATTTTGTCAATCTCATGTATATAAGCTCCAACTGTATTTATTCAAATGAGTGAGTATGTGCAAGTCAAAAAGGCTACAAGAAATAAGTAACTACAAGACTAGATGAAGCACCAATGAGACCTTACCTGTTTTATTCTGCTTCCAATAGGAAGTTTGGGATGTGAATGTCTCTTGGCCACCACTGCAGCAGATGGTTTTCTGATAGCTCGCTTTTTGGCTGGAGGTTTCATTGCTTCACATTCAGAGACATCAGATCCTGGCAGGCATTGTACTTTATTTGGCCGTGATGATACCAATTGGATATCTCTCTTAACTTGCAAACTCAAGCACTTTCTTCTCACTATTTTAGCACCAGTACAAACTCGCGCTGGAGTCCCGTTTTTTCTGGCATCAGTAAGTTTCTGAATTAAGGAACCATCTCCTGAATTGGAAATCAGTCGTTTTTGAGTGCTGCCATCAGCACCCCTACTAAAAATAAATAATGGTGAAGAGATCCATTTGTCAGTAGATATTATATTAGAGCAGGTGAGTAAAGTCTCGGCTGGAGTGTGAACTGTTTTGAGACCAGTTGAGGTGCTATCTCCTGTAATACTTTCAACAAGATCTTGAGTGCAGTCAGGTTCCACATTAGGCTTCTTTTCCTGAACTGAGTTATCTTCCTCTTTAACATTTTCTCCTGAAGGCATGCATTTCAGAACCTCATTTTTCAGCATTACCAAATTCTTCTTGCTCTGGCCCCTGCCAAATGCAGAACCTTGTGGCCCATCGCGAGCTGAAATAGATTAGCTCACATATAAATAAACATCATATAGAGACAGCACTAAATTAGATAAGAGATCATTCCACCTACATAAATGCTTATTTATGTATTCTATTACCAGAAAATTAACACTGCATTAGAAAAATGAATGAAGTGGGATTAATGAAATGTAAGAAGGTTCAATTAGGTCATATTTATCAATTTGTATTTAAATTTGAGTAAAATTATTAGTTTATATACTCTATGCATATATATAATACAATTAATTGTTTGATTACTTTTTCAGGATTTTTAAAAATATTACTAATTATCTTCACAACAACAATCCATGTCAACTGTGAACAAATACAAGTGGAATAGGCTCTAATTTTTGAACTAACTGCTTTTGTCATCTTTCCGATGAGTGATTGCAGAACGCGAAGTGTAGGTCTGTTGGCTGTTCTTGCACTTCTTCTGTTGCACTCGAGCCATTTATAAAAGAAATAATGCTAAGGACTATATGTATATCTTATTTGTAAGAAATTTATAAGAAGAAATAACAACAAAGAAGAAAAGATTGCTAAATATTTATTGTGATAACATATCACATCAAAACTTGAGTCTCATACCATCAGCTCCCCCTGCACAGAAATAGCAACAACATATAGATGGCCTATGCATTATAGCCATGAAAGACAGAGTCACCCATTATAAAATCCTGTGAATATGCAAGTAAAACTGCCAAAAGTAAGGGCTGAGCATAAAAGGAAGCTTGTACAATCATGTGTATGTTTACAGATGAGTAAAATAATCATTGCAAAGTACCACAGATTTTACTATGTATGCACACCAATTCAATTATGAAGAATATACCTACAAGTCCCAGGTCAGGCATCAACAATGGCCCAACAAAAGATGTAAAGCAAACAGGGTTGGCAATGATTAAATCAAAATGATTAAATCACGTGATTAAATCACTTGATTTTTTTATAAAAAAAATCATGATTTTTTTATTTTTTCGATTTTTTTTCATATATTTAAATATATTGAGTGGCAGTCTTTAATTTATATTGAGGTATTGTTATTCATGGTTTAGTATAAATGTACTATGAATGACAAATTGGTATATAAACTTGTTGCCTTTAGTGTGTATTAGGTTCCAATAAATTGAATGTTTGGTACAGAGGCATTAAATGTGCAATACATTGTATGTAGCTAGCAGCTTAGCTAATTCTTATAAGGCTATAAGTAGTCTTTAACTATTTGACTATTTGTTATATATTGATTACAATATACACTTTAAATGTGTTAGCTAGCTTATACAGGGTGGGGCAGAACTGATTGAACAGTTGTGAGGTGAAACAAAAGAGTAATGGAGATACATAAAGAAGAAAGTTTATTTTCCTCAAGATTAGCATAACATACCATTTAAAATACTTATGTTTTGAAAACAAATCAGGAAGATGGGTTTGTTAGCTGCATCACACTGTTGGAGTCATTCTTGGAAGTTTTCTACAGCATGTTCACACATATGGTGAGGTACGGCCATAACCTCTGCTGCAATAATCCAATCACTTAGCTGTGGTAGGGTGTGAGGGCGACTTCTGAACCCCTTTCTTTTAGATGTCCCCAAAGAAAGAAATCGCAAATGCTCAATTCAGGTGACCTTGCAGGCCACTGTAAATCACCCCTCAGAGTCTGGGAACATGGGTTTCAAATCATTGAGTGACATTCGGGCTGTGTGAGCTGTAGCCCCATCCTGTTGGAATCACATGTCTCCCAATGCTGCATTTTTAACAATGTTTTCCATCATGGGCTGCAAGAAATTTTGCAACATTGCAGCATAGCGATCGGAATTCACTGTTACGGTTACTCCCTCTTCTGAGAACGACCAACAGTGTGTTGCAGCTAACGGTCCCCATCATCCAGATGTTGTTTTCAAAACATAAGTATTCTAAATGGTATGTTATGTTAACCTCTAGGAAAATAAACTTTCTTCTTTATGTGCCTCCATTACGGTACTCTTTTATTTTACCTCAAAACTGCTCAATTGGTTCTGCCCCACCCTGTATATTGAGAGGTTGAGATTGTATTGAACTTTTAGGCAATTAGAAAGATTTTCCACCCTAATACGAGTATTGTAATTAAAATATTTAATTTCAATCTTTAAATATGTGAATTTAAAACTAGAAACAAAACAATTACAATTATAAGACTATTCATAAAATAATTAAATGCTGTGAATGGATATAAAATATTTGAATTGTGCACATGTTTATTCCAAACAGTGTTAGCTTTTCTCATAACTTAAGTCTCGTTTCAAGTCACATGAGGTTTGTTTAGTTATCATTCAGTTTATGTTTAGTATTGACTTATTGGTGTGAATTAAATGGGAACAGTGCAGTCAGTCACTTAGTCACTACTAGTTGATGTGTATAGAGGGTAGAGTCTGGTTGATATAATAGGACATAAAACTAGTAGATTTATTTATAGTGCTGTGCACTGTGCTATCAGCTACCTACCTATCTGTTATGTGACTCTTCAATGTTTAGAAGATCTGCATTCCTGAAGTGTTTTTGTATATTGAAGCCAGTTAAATGGTCAATATTTAGCTCATTACCTTGCTCCATACAAAATTTACAAAGCTATAATAAATAGACTTATCAATAATTGTTTACCCAAAAATTTCTAAGTGGCAAACACCACCTTGGCCTGATGGCCATTATTGAGGGCAATAAGTGCCCTTTTTAGCCATCCATTATGATCCATATATGGTTATTGTTAGTATACTAATTGCAACATAAAAAATAAAACTTCAAAAAGACAAAAAAGCTGAAAAAATAAAAAAAAATCAAATAAATAAAAAAATCATGAAAAAAATCAAATAAATCATTGATTTTTGATTTTTTTATTTTTTTTTTAAAATAAAAAAATCACCAACCCTGAAAGCAAATGCATGTTGTGTAATCAGAACAATTAAGCTGAAAGATTTTAATATTAAATAGAAACTTTTCAATCTTATGGCATGGGCTTTTTCTCATAAACATGTCTCTTTTGCTAATTTTTCACTTTGGAAGGCAGGTGTTCCTGACATTTTTTGAGCTGCCATCTTTTCTCTACCGTTAGCTGAAAGATCTTCCATATAATTTTCAATATAGATGCCTTTTGAGCTGTAAAATTTGTTGGCTTTGTGTGCCACTAACATTTATGAGAAGCATCTCTCCTCTCCACCTTATAAAGGTAGATGTTTTTAGTGCATTTTTTCATTTATGAAAAAAAAGGTGCTATTGTGCTCGTCATGTCCATCCATCCATTCATCTGTCTGTCTGTCTATCTGTGACTTCACATTGCTGAGTATACATGATACTCAGCATCCAGAAAATGCGCTCTCTGTCACTCACTGCAGTTGATTCATTTTTTAACAATGAATTTATTTTTCTATGAGTGGTAGTTTCAACCACCTTATTTTAACATAAATTCACTTTGATGAAAATTTCTCTATTACCGTCAACCAGGGCTACTTGGGACAGTTTTGAGCGTTTTTTGTTAATAACTGTTACAATAATTTCTTACAATGAAACATTTCATAAACAAGTTTAGGCTCATTTTATAGCTCTTTGCGAGGGCTATCGAATGGCATTGTCAAAAAAATTCCATGTGCTATTTCTAAGGTGCCAGACGCAAAAAAAAAAAAAGAGTAGCCCCGTCAAATGGGGCTCCTGGGGACACTTGCAATAAAACTTCATTTTAAAATATTTGAAGCATGCAGAGTGTACTCATTCATTACTAACAGTACTCTGAAGTCCTCCTCTTTCATTGTAGATGATGTAGAGGTAGAATAAATGACATTGTCAGTGATTTTTACTTGTGGTCCTGTCTTACCCCATGTCCAGTCCTTTTTTACCCCATTTTGGAATACATGTCAGGCAGACTGGCAGTGATGGTAGCAGGTAGGAAGGCCTAGTATGTCTCAAATGTTGCTTATTACTTGAGGTTACCTTCCTACATCCACAAATCTGGCCAAAATTTTTTTTTTCATTTGACAGAGCTCATTTCCCAAACAGGGTTAACTATTTTGTGACCATTCTTTACATAGGTTTTCTTTAAAAATTAGCCAGAAATTCAATATTCGCAGAATAGGGTTGCCACAAACACTGAAATGACAGGCAATGATTGCTCTAACATATTCTTTTGTCAAATTAAATTCAGTGCAATTAGAATGCACGCCATGGGCTGGTCCTTTCTTACCCATGCAGGCTGCGATCCTGTCTTACCCCATTTGACTATACATTCTGACGCATCTAACGGTACCAAAACCATTTTTGTACGCTGATTTATGCATTCACAACAAATTGCGAAAGGGTTAGGGGTGGTGGAGTTCTTCAACTTTTGCAACCTTGCACCCTTGAATGTCTATTTCCAGGCGCACGCAACTTTGTCGGGCTCTACTGAAAAGTCAACTTATGGTCGCAGCAAACCTATCTCCTCCTAGCGTTTTGAATACACAGCAGTGAGAGATTTGCCATTCAAATGTCGAATAAAAGATCTACAATGATGCAGACGTTTTTTCCAATTTCGTTATAGTTTGGATTTTATTCTGCAAAAAGGTAGGGTTGCATGGTATAATGAAAAAAATTCTCAATAAGTTCATGAAAAATGCTCTCATACCCACAAAAATGAGAATTTCAAAAAAATGTCTGCATCACTTTTAGATATGGTATTTATGCATCGAATGATATGTGTCTCAATGTGGTAGCTTGAAAATCCTAGGAGGAGATAGAATTCTACAGTACCCCCTTTTTCGTCCATTTTCTAAGAATTTCACATTTTCTTCCATTTTTTTCAAAAAATTCACACAAACAAAAAAAGTCTTAGAATTCTGTTTTACATACGTGTACCCAATTATGCATCAATCTGTTGATAAATAACAGAGATGAAATTTGGGGCAGACACTCTCCGTAAACCAAACAAACCAAAGCTGTTCATCCCAACCTATCTCCCTCCTCTGCCCTGCAGTCAAGATCCTAGACCATCTTGTGCTCTCATACATCTTAGGATCTCTCATCATCGTCCCCTCGCAACATGGTTTCAAACCGGAACATTCCACAGTCACCACCCTCCTCCCGCTCACACACCAGATCGCGACGGGTTCTAACTCTCAGCGCCCTCCAGTTCGCACAGTTGCCGCTGCAGCTGACCTATCAAAGGATTTCAACAGTGTTGACCACCGTCTCCTTCTAAGCATGATCACGCTGTTGCCGGGAGGCTTTTGTGGCTTGTGTAGCACAGCCTATCTGTGCTTATTTATCCTTGTCATTTGCCTCCGGCCTTGCTTTTACCTCACCTCAATGTCTTTGTCCTCTTCTGTTTCTGTCTCTGTTACAGATATTCATTAACTATAAGCTGAGCCCAATGAATGATACTCAGCTGTGTAACAGAGCGGTCTGACAGTCCTGATCACTCGTGCTTAGCCATGCTGGTTAGTGAATGTTCACCCTTGTATATATATATGTTTTGTCTCTTTTTTAATTAACTTGTGTTTTGTAAATAAGGCATTGGTTCTTGATTGATTATGATTCTTTGATTCATTACATTAACTTCTGCATTTTCTCGTGATTCCTATTTTAAACAAATAGTCAACGTTACTTACTTAATAGTCTGTTATTGCATTCTTTAACTGTGTTCACCTTGCAAACCCTTTTGGTTCTTAGGTTTTACTTGACTTGTTTTGATTCCATTTAATCATGACTATATCCCTTGCTTGCTTTGTTAAGGTTAACTTATAAGTCCCTTGCTGTTACTTTACCTGCAATGCTTGATCACAAATTAATCCTTTCAATCACAGCTTCTTAAATTATATATCCTTTGCTATTTTATTAATTTCATTTATTTTTTACAGCTGGCACGGTAATGTCAAGTCCACATTAACCCGGCCTGTGCTCTTTCCCTTATTAGTGATTTTTGGATTTTATTTTTGCCTACCTCAAATCTTAATTTGTTCATTTGATATTGTTCCTAATAAAATTTAAAACCTTAAAGCTTTCAAACCTTAAATTTAGACAAGAAGTAGCGCTTCCACAAAAATTTATTCATTCTCGTTGTCGTGGCCCTTCCTGTTATAAGGGGGGATAAATTGCAACTCGCGGTGCGCTGAGACTCACACGATAACAACGCCTCAGACCTACATCACAACCTGGTTCGCTGGCTGTGCTGCTACCCCAGAGCAGGCATCCTGCCTCTACCTGGCAGGAGGACATCCTGCCTCTACCTCAGAACACAATCCCCTTTCAGAGCTTTTCACTCGGGCGTTCCCCAAGGCTTGGTCATCTTGCCAGCCTTCTTTAACCATTTCATCTCCAATATCCCAGTACCAATACCCAACAGTGCCTCATACACAGACCATCTTACTATCTTCATGTTATCCCTAAGGCTTGACTTTGCGGAGGCTGAGCTTGCTGTGCACCTTTGGACCATCTCAGACTGGTCAGCTGACAAGAAACTGAGTGTGGCTCCTGGCAAGTCCTCAGTCACGCTCTTCATCCCAGATACTCAGTACTCACCAATCCTGTTTTCACCCATCTGCCACAATCTGCAACACAATCATCCCGGATAAAACCCCCAAAATCCCAAGCATCACCTGGGATAAGAATTTCACTTTCTCCCCTCATGTAAGAGCCATAGTCACAAAGGCAATGGGATCTCTTTGCATCTCAAAAGCTCTTGCTGGCACCAACTGGGGCTTCTTCAAGGACATTATTGCCACCTACCAAACCATCACACGCCAAATCCTCAACTACCTGACACCCATCTGGTGCCTGTTGCCTCATGCACAGCAATTGCCAGCCTTCAAACCATACAAAACACTGCACTGCAATTAGCCACTGGCTGCCCTAGAATGGCCTCGATCACCCATCTTTACAACTTACAAGGAGACATGTGTTGTCCCATTGTCTGCTAACCTGGACCTGGCTTGTGCCCAGTTTCTTTCCAATGCCCTCCAGCCCTCCCATACCTTGTTCTGAATTGCTTCTGCTCCCCTTGGGGATGGCCCAATCTCAATGAAAGCCTCCATCCAGTCAAGGTTTGGCCACCTTGTCACACCATTCTTGGCTAATGGTTTCATGCCTGCCGGTGCCTATGGAGAGGCCGAGCGGTCCCTCCACAGGGAGATTGCCTACTGCGTTGCAGTGACTGATGTGGCAACATTGCATCCCCACCACGGCACCACCCAAAATTGCATCAGTGGAGGCCTCACTCTCTCGTCCTTACCGTTTGGCGCTACCCCAGCTCTGCTCAGGATACTGCAGCTCCATGGCATCCTACTCCACTAGGACTGGATGCTACCCTAGCTCCCCCTGCCTGGAATGCAGGGATCCTCTCCAGTTCATCTATCAATGACTATCATCTCTTCACGTTCACCTGCCCTGCCTTCCCATGTCCCATAGCATCTCCTCACTGTGGGACAGCCCCATGGACGTGGAGCCATGGAGGCAGCGCCGCAGCAGCATTCCTGGCAGCACTCCCTGCCTTGGCAAGTTGGCTCATTTCCCCCCCCCCCTATCTTTTACGCTGAGTAATGAAAAACTATTTACAAGCCACAAACTTATTTACAAGGTTGCATGCACATGTTATCCCAAATAACTAATTTTACCCTAAAAACGGTCCAATTGTACAGCAAGTGTCAACTGAACATTTGATTAATGCAGTCCGACTGCTCTAATGTGACCGCAACTATGTAATTGTAACTTGTAAGCTTGATGTTTACATTTTTTTGGCAGGAACTTATCGTAACTGATTTCCGGGCAAGCTTCACTCACTGCATCCTGATCCATCCAACATATCAGAAACCTTACTTTTTTTTAAATAGTTGGCCAAAGACTGACAAATGTATTAAATGCAAAAATTTCAATCTAAATGTGTCGGCTTCTGATGGCATAAATTTTGCCACTTAAGCGTCACCAAAGATCTTGCAATATTCATCCACTCTCTGCACAGTGGCCTATAAGTAGACCAGTAAAGTATCTTGGATACCAGAATTATCATACATAAGAAATTTGTTGAAATCTTGAGTAAATGAGGAAATTAAAAATGAACTGATTCTAAAAAATTGCTGGTTTGCCACTATGGTGGGCTCACTGGGGCTGGGTCCACTAGGTAGTTGCATCTTCAAACTGGACTGGGACTGGGTACCTACCTAGTGTAGTGGGCCACTACCAGTTACCAACTCTGGAGTCAGGCTTTTTTTCAGTCTCAAAAAGTTTTTGAATGGACATCTCACATCAGACTATAATAATCAGTATCACAGTATGAGTGGTGTAAATGTGAGTCTCTGAGATAATTCAACACAGTCAGAGAAAAGAAATTCAAAGACTTGACATACAGACATACCTACCTAGTAGCTGACACCAGACAGCTGTGAGGACTGAGGTGTGAGCCAGCCACTGAGCCTATGATTGTTATCAGACCAAACTCAAAGCACTATTAGGTACCCTACGCGAGAGGTAAATTGAAAATCTTTAACAAAGTAGAAGGTAGAAAATATGAAATAGTACACTCATAAAAGATCTGCCTGAATCAGTCACTAGCTGTGGCCTGTGAATCACTCAGTCGGACTGATTCTGACTGAGTCAGTCCTGCTCAGGCTACTGTCGTAGCAACAAAAATTGACCAAAAAACAAGTTTGAATAAAATTTTGCATGTAAACCTATAATAATAATAATGTAATCAAATATACATTTTGCAATAATACAAATCTGTAAACTTAACGTGCAAACCTGCCACTTTTAAGCTGCAAAAAAAAAATGATCAGAGGATCACGTCTCTGGAACGTATGAACTACGAAGAAGTCTGTTAACCTCAGCATACTACGCCTGTCCCTACGACACTCTTAATTAACCGAGAGCAATACTAAGAGGTAAGTGCCAAGACGTTCTTCTCACATTATTATTCATGTTATCTATAGAACGCACTTGCACCGCGCGGCGTTAATGATTACGACTATCAGTAACATGGTTTTTAACACACCATTCCTATTAACTCATTGTTGTGATGCTATACTAGGCTCGTTAACGAATCATTCCGTAGTTAACTAAATGCCTCAAATGATTAAACGAAGTAAAGTAGTTATTTAAAATGAGGTTATACAAACAAAGCTCCTATCATAACATCCTTTTAAATTATTAAAGATATATTATGTGTTGAAAACTTAAAGTTGCTCAAATAAGTGGTAAAAATAAACATCATCAGGATCACGTATCCTCCAATTATCAATAAAATGAAGATAGTTTACATATGTGGTTCGTCTGTGGTTCACGCAACTGGCATTGTAGTTAAAAAGAACATACAACTCTAAAAAAATTAAAACGGAATTCATTTTTTTTTTCAGTGATCACGTCACCCGTTTGAGCATATATCGACAAAGTGTCGAGATATATTAAATGATGAGAAGAAGGAATGAGTTGAACTGACTCGCGATAAGTTGAAGGAATAAATCGATAATAAATAAGTTGAACTGCCTCGATAAGGTGAACACTTGCGATGTGAACTCCTCACACGTGGACACAGAAAAATTAGTAAAAAGTACCGTAGTTAATGAAAAAAAAACCGCTTCGAAGTGCCTTGTTATTGTTACAGTTGTTTCCTGTGCATTTTTGATTAATTAATTAAGAATAAATAGCTCCTTACTTTATTTTACATTACTACGAGACGAGACTAATTCCCCCGCACATTGAAAATCTTCAATAGCAAGATAAACTTCGCAATTTTTTCAATTACAATATTCCGTAAAAGGGAACTTCATTACTAATTTCAGTATATTTTCCTCAAATCAATGATGAACCAGATAGAATACGACTTTGCGACTAAGTTTACAATGTCGAAATCGTTTCAAGTAAAGCGGTGCCAGCGTTGATTAGGCAGTTTGACTATCACCGATTCTTTAGCTTTTAGCAGTCTCGAACACGCAATTTACTTCACCAATTTTGCAGTATCTAATCGCTCGACCACATTGCCGATTTTGACCTGACTGTTATCCGCCGCTGGGGTCACACACACATCACACTGCTCATATTTTGGTTCTCCGAATTATTAACACGGAGCCACTCGTCTGCAGTGCGTTTTTATCTCTGTAACATCTGACGTGACTAGCATCCGAGGCTATTTTGACATATCATTTGACTAAGCATGTTAATATCGGCCTATTAAGGTCCTAAACTGTTGTAATTCAGTCGTCACGTAAGTCCTTTGTTGAAGAAGCCCACGCTGGCTAAAATTACATGCTTTGCTAGCAGCAGGGCTCGATTGAGTTCTTTGCTGCCCGAAATGTGCAATGTTGTAGGCTGGCAGCCTTCACCTGGTAACAAGCGTCAACATTTGTAACCTCGGCATTGCTGGGAAGTTAGCGAAAGAACGGAAAGTTTATATGCATCATAGAAAACGTATGGAAAAAGATAACATGCTAGACACGCAAGAGCTCCTCGCGTCACAACAAAGAGAAATAAATTACATATCCTAGATGCTCTGTCCTAGGTTAGTAGGTAACATTAAGGTTGTTGACGTTCACGGTTGATCCTTCAGTCTTCTATGTTCTTACTCACTAGTCACTGAACCGCAAGCCGTCGCTTACTGTGAAGTGATGCAGAGACACATCAGTAATACCGGTACTACACGGGTCTAAGTGACACCATCTGCATAAAATGACACAAAATGGCTACATTTAATCAACACCTATTTTTGAACACGAAGCAAAAGACAGTCGATTCAATTCATAGTCTGTTGTCATTACTTCATAGCTCTTCTTGCACATCAGTTAGCATTCTTCAAGTTACATCGCAACGTACTGAAGCCAAGCACAAAAAATGGGGACCTTACAAATTGTTTTCGATTGGGATATATTGTATCTCTAAGTATTTTATACGGCCTCATATTCATGGAACTTTCGTAGCCGACTGACTTATTTACCGTATGATAGCCAAACAAACAAATTTAATCGTTTTTCTAGGTACAGCTTCTACCAATGATAAGTTCTACTTGAGGCTTGGCCGTCACCGACAAACAATATTTCTCAAAAAGTTGCCATTTCTTGCAACATTTCAAAGATTTGTTGATGAAGTGATGCGAGCAAAGACCGACAAGACTTTGTCTCGTATTGTTGATCTGCAGGCAGAAGTCGGTCAGGATGACCCAGCTGAAAATTAAAGCCCTAATGATCACACAGATAAAAAAACTATAATATTGACCTTGTTTGGCCTTCTAAGGTTCGATCGCCACTCAAATGTCCCGAGCCACTGACTCTCCCATCTGTGAGAGGTCTCAGTGTATGACATCATCTAGATCCACTCTATTACGCAGTTTGATCATCATTTGAAAGCTGTTGCAACAACACGGCAATGTCCTAATAATCGTTTCTTATGTAATCAAGACCGGATAGCAGGTACAATATCGTTATGTGAGATGCGTACGACCTAACTCGCACCAAATAAAACAGGCGAGAAATAAATGACCAACATTGTTCCTCTATCATTTTCATATTGGGCAATATAGCACGTTAAGAAGTCGGACGAGTAACCAGCATCGTCAAATCAGAGCTCTTAAGCAAATTATCAATTGCCGACTATAATGCACTCAATGGAGCCTATCAGGCTGCAAGAATGTTCAGAAGGCTTCAACATGCATAAAAATTGCATATGCAACTAAAAATTAGACGGGAAACGCGTGTGAATTATATTGATAATAATAGTGGTTTCAGCGTTCTTATTAACATCGCACATCATTCACAGCTTGTTGCGGTCTCGAACACTCGACTCACTGCTCCGATTCTGCTATGCTAAACCGCACGGCCTCCTTGCCGATTCTGGCCAGAAATCAGTCTTTATACTCAACTATAACCACTGGGCCACCTTGTACTGTATCAATGCTGATCTTATTTGACAAGTAAAACTTAGTTTATCAGCAATTGGATAATATTATGAACTGATCCTTCAGCTTGATTATAATAAATCCACATAGTTGCTCGTCAAGTTTATTGTGATGTCAAGAAGGTTAAAAAGTACCGTAATGATATTTTTTCTGGAAGATTTCATTAATAACTGTCCAGGAAAATTTTCTCGTTTCATTAAACAGAAGATTTATCGTTTCGGTGCGATGTTTGCACCGGAACGAGAACTAAGCATACTCATACTTCTAATAAGCATACTCAATAATGTATTTGACTGAGACATCAGATTTGACTGGTCTAGAGGTTTGACTGCCACCAAGACAAGTACGTACACTATAATGATGTCACAATATAAAGCACAAATGCCATCAGGGAATAATTCGGTGTATACGTTCAAGTGACTGGATTGCTCTGAAAACAAATGCTGTTCCAAATTCAACCACAAGTGTTTATACAACTTGAGCATGGTTGAAAAAAGTTTGAAAATATATGAACACAGGAGCGGACAGAGGTCACATAAAGATAAAGATGATTACTTGCATTTTATGTAACACACTTAATTTTAAATTCCTCATGAAGGCCTTCTGACCTATAAGTTAACTTATAAAGACTGTCACAACAATGGTAGGAAAGATTAGATTGCACAGCAATCAGCAGAGTACAAACATTAATTCCAATGCATGACTCATTTAACTTATGAAATAATACTTAATCCTGTGCCTACTCCAATGTAGAGCCTGCAAAAGAAAAGCCTTCCCAAGAAAGTGCTGTGTAACTGATAGTGCCGTCGAGTTTGACGAATGCTATGAGCGTTTTACGTTTGCTGAAGTTATTAAGACGAACAACCGCAGTCATATCTCTCATATGTAGACCAGCTTGACCGTCTTCACTGTCATCAGCTGTGGCAGGAACAACCACTACTCCATACATGGCATGAACTAAAATTGGATCGTCAGTATAGAGGAGAAAATCTACACCGCAGTCAAGGCCTGATAGCAGCCAGTAGCCTCTCTCCCATAAATCTTTGAAGGCATGATAGACCAATTTATCTCTTCGTCTTGAAGGAAAGTCCCAGGGGGCTTTCTCACTTTTCAATTCTTTAATAAAAGGACACTCATTGTGGATCCGAACAAGCATGGATCCTAGTTTAGGAGGTGGAATTTGATTAATTTTATCATTGATAACTTTCTCCTTGGTTAATTCAGAATCAGGGACCTTTTTAGGATCCCCTGGATCAAGCTTGTCATTTTTCTTTTTGGCACTTTGCAATATTTTGTCTGCATTTTTAGTGATATGTCTTTTCCTGTCCTCATAATATTTCTCTACTTGCAAGGCCTGATCAGAGTCAAGCATCATCCCTCTAAACTTCTCCTCCAGGTTTTCTGTAGAAGTATTGCTCAAATCAGGGTTATGCACCAACTCAATGACACCCATTTCTTGGAGTATCGTGGCTGCTTCTTTCATGAGCATCATGGGCAGGCCTTGTGTCTGGACTTGCTGTGGATTATCCGGTAGTACACCATCCATGATACCAACTATTCCGTGACTGCGCAGCTTTTGCACATCAGCCACATTCCAGACAAGTGCATTTCCATCTTGAACCAATACCTTCATTGGGCTCACGGCAGCTGCCATCCTGAAATTTAAGGCATTGATATAAATTCAACACTTATTGACATCAAAACCTAATAGCATTAAAAATAGCATCAAAATTGATTGAATACTTGAAATAAATGCCCTAAACAAAAAAGAAAATAACTTAAAATGATTGATTTTACAGTTTTGGGAGAGTTCCATTAGAGCCAGAGTGGAGCATATCTATCTACACACCATTCAAAGTGCCAGGGGTAATTCCCATACTGTAATGCAGGGCTTTTGAGTGGAGATATTGTCAGCTAATTAATTTATTAACAAGCAATTTTGACCATAAATTAATGATTATTCGGATTTGCTGGTCAGGACCCAATCAAGTGATTTATTGATTGACAGGGTATGTTAGTTGCATTGATTGGTGATTGTCATTAACCTATTTCGCATCAAGTCCATTTCCATATTAATCATAATTTGCCACTCAAGTGTAATCAAGAGGTGCCAGCTGCCTTGATTGTACATCAGTTTCTTTGAAGCAATAGATTGTTATCTTTAGGAAAATGGATCAGCTCTTTTGACTGTTGAATCTTCTTTGCAGACTAATCAGATCTAGGGGGTGAATAAGTGAACTGACAAGTCAGAGGAGGATGCAAGACCAAAATCCAACAACCATGTAGGACAAAAAATTTGTGGCCAATGAATACATAATTTTTTTTAATGTGTTGGGTACACTGAGTATCCCTATATGGACTATTCTTCAAAGTAGCATAGCCTCTTGTATGGAACAAAAAAAAATCAGCTGCTGTTCTGTTACTGTGTCATGAACTTATCATCTATATGCTTGTTCTTCTTCAGAGCAACAGCTAAATGTTTGGTAAAAATATAACATTTAAATTTCTTACTTTTAATTATTGAAATTGGAAATGTACCTACAACTCCTGTTTTTTATGGTGTATTTGCTTTAAATCAAATCACACTCCACAATGTTGGAATATGAAAGGACAGAAATGAAGGTACAGAAATATAAAAAAGAATAACCATTGAAATAAGTGAACAAATAAGTGAACAAATGGGTAAACTTGTCTAAAATTTATGGAAAACTAATAGTTTGAACCACAAGTTCTCAAAGAAATGACTTAACAAAATGGGAAACGTTGAAGGAAGAATGCTTCTAACAATATTATGCAATTTTACATGGGTAGTGAATTATATCCCAATGATTTATTTAAAAAGAGATTACATAGAATAAGTAGAATCACTCATCAACAACTTCAAGTGAAATAAACCATAAAATAAAAGGTGATGGACACAAGTTATCATCAAAGCTGGTAAAGGAACCACAATGCATTACGTAAGAGCAATAGGGGATACAGGGCAAGCTTATAATAGCAAATAGGCTATGTAATTGGATCACTGATCTCAAATAAGGATAAAATCACCCAGCTGTAAACTTCATCTTGCCCTAGCAAGGAAAACTACTACTCTCTGAACTGGAACTTGATTTTTGAGCCGTGATTTTATGGATTGCAAGCCTTGATTAAATTTCTCAGTCATGAATACCATATCCTGGCCATGAAAAGCCATTCATGAGCCGCAAACTCATTTGCAAATTCCTGTGTACATGTTACCCCAAATCTATAATTTTTCCCTGCAAACAAAAATAAGAACATGTGTCTTTACTTTGGAGGCAATGGAACATGTGATAATATATTGCTTACATTTATGTTAATGAATAAACACTGTAATAATGTAGTCTGAAGTGACCTCAACTATGCAATCACTGCCAAAATGTTTTGGGTTCACCCATTATGCAGGATATTTTGACAGGAGCCAGGTTTCATAGTGTGGCCAGAGTTGTCAGAATTTCAACAACTTGCAATGAAGTTATCAACCAATTTTTTATTTTTCCAACGACTATAAACCGGGCTTAACAATTAATTATTCATGTTCAAGAACTATGAATCTACAATGATTTTTTCAAACAATACATCAACCATATGTCTCAACTCATACATTCTTTTTTGTACTAATATTCCAAATTTTGAGTAGATTCGTTCAGTATTGCAGGAGTTATGAGGGGTTCAGTTGAGCGTGTGATAGGTTTTCCCTTTGAGTCTGCAGGCGAGTTTGCACACAAGTCTGGAAGTGTCAATTCTGTCAGAAATTTAGCCTCTTCTGCCTTCTAAATGTTATTTTTATACATTAGATGTATAATTTGCACAACCATCTACCTGATTGATAACTATTTCAGGAATTGTCTAATTGAATAGCATCATAGCTGATGGTATAGCATCTTCATGGTTGAAGAATAGGCCAGTCACCAATTCTTTTTTTTTTTTTTTCTTCTGTTTTGTTCAAAAGTTTCATTATCGTTGAAATGCAGCATTCGCAAAAGGCAAAAAAATTGACTTCTAGCAATATTTCTTTTCACAAAATCATAGGCATAAAGTGTTTTCTTTGACCAAAAGCATTCCATACACGGCTTGTAGACAAGGCCCATAGAGATCATGATGCCAAGACACCTTCTTATTTCTTCATTATTTGTCGGTTTCCATTCTGATAGAAGTGACTTCCTAGTCGCTCTTTGAGTTTCAAGAACTTGCTCTGCATATCTATTTGTTTCCTGAACAATATGCAATATAACATTGTTTACAAATAATTTGAGGGCATCAATAGCTGAAACAGTTCCATCTGCTTCAGAAGATGCTGTGATGCATGACGGAGAAGTATGTACAAGTTTAACTTTTCAAACATGAGTGCAACTGTGAACACCAATTTTGTGCACCAATTAGCCGTGAATGGATCGCCTAGCACATTTGTATGCATGAGCGAACATCAGCGGCGGGTCGAGCCTGCCAGCAGTAACCTGCCCATGACACAATAATAATATAATAACAGTATTAGCGGTGTCAGAATTTTTTCCGCCGTTGGCCTGTTGCCGATTCTTGACATCGCAAAACTTCCACACTTTGTTGTGGTCTCGAACATGCAACTCACTGCTCCGATTCGGCAATGCATAACCCCCCGGCCTCGAAGATTCAATCCAAAAACCGCCGTAGAGAGCTGGGATCGAACCCCCACCTCTCTGCTCCAATCCTGGTAATCTAAATTGTAGCCACTGGGCCACCCTGCCCTAAACTAAACTGTGCTCAGCACAGTTTAGCCCAGCTAACACAACAACTGCCCAGAACAACTAACTGCGATCAATTAGCTCAGCTCGTCAGTGGAATTGCATGAAATCTGACATGCAACATGAAATAACGGATGGAATATGACTTCTGTTACATCATTATATTGCATAATTTTTAGCTCACATCATTTGAGGTTGGGTTTCACATAGTTTAGTTATGTTCCAAAATTAATTGCCTTTCGATGAATTGTCCTTTTCACAGGCTGATTTGATGCACAGCACAGGTCAGTGGGGGGCACCGTATGCACTGCAAGGCTGTGGCACTAAATGTCCGAATGAATAATGATGCAAAAATTTTTTGTGCATTTGCAGATGACGCTAGGCCATACTATAGCAGGTAGATCTACTTAAATGGATTTGAAAGCCACTAACACTCAAGGATTCAACACTTATGGACAGAAGTGTTGAAAGGCAGGCTACATACAGTACTGGAGGAAGGAACCAAGGTGGTATAATCGAAGCAGGGCAGTGTTGGTCTCCGACAAGCAACCCTCTCGAATGGCATTTCTCTTTCCCCTTTCAAGCTCTTCTGATGAAACGCTTTTTTTTTCAATTTCTCTATGTGGATAAAAAGTTAGAGTCCCAGGTTAAGAGAGAACCATTTTTAACATGAATTTAGCATAATAGGTAGTTTCTTTTCTCATTTATTCTTCGAAGTGTGACAAACAAATAGGTCTTCCATCATGCTCATTTCCATTGAATTAAAAATAAATGATGCTCAATATATGTATGGCCTAAGCATTCATTAACATTTTGAGCCTGTGAAACGAGCTGTGTGTAGAGCAGGCCATTCTACAAAATTTCATGTTGGTCTAAATATTTTCTAAATGCAAATTAACTCACATTTACCTTCAATTGAAAAAAGCTGAAATTTTTATAAGACGTTTATCGTTGCAAATGGATTTTTGCCTAGAATCACACAACACATGTATTAAATTGCTCGTAAAAAAGACGCATCATTTTAAGGATTTTTTGTTTCTTAAATTATATTAGTTGTAGCTATAAGGTAGCCTTTTTAAGTTATTCTGTTTGAGCTTATATTTCATAGCAGGTGAATCATTTTTGTTTACTGGTTGGTCAAAACATCTTAAAAAGTGTTTCCCAAACTTTGAACGTTTGACTCTTTTTTTTTCTTTATCATAGAATTTATCATTCCACAAAATATTCAAGTCCGCGGTTTAGTACCACGCTCTCGTCATACTCGTATATATTAAACTGTGACAGCAGCAAGAACATTATGTCGAAGATGAAGATCTTGAACTTGCCTCTCAGACTTTAGTAAAATTGTGTTATATTTTTGTAATATTGTAAGGTAGGCATTAGCATTAACCAAAATACATGTGAATTAGGGAATAATGTTTAACTTCTATTTCTAGGGCAAAATTTGAGCTTAGCTATTCATGAATAAATCGTGATCACATTGCCACCAAGAGTTTGCAACTTTGCGGTTCATGAATGGCTTTCCACGACTTGAAAATTTGTTAGTTTGTGGCTCAAATAATCCAATCGCGGCTCACAGAGTAAATGTTTTCCTCCCCTGTATCTAGGTGTTAAAACTCTCTCAAGCCGCATTTGA
>NW_025936451.1:1552-1983 GCF_000764305.2 Hyalella azteca | reverse complement strand
TGTCTTCTCGCACATTGCGCTGCGCGTGCAATTGCAGTGCCTCTAAGGTGGCGTCCACCGCTCATCTTCAGATGTGTGTGTCCTTCACTGGTCATATATTTTCTCTTGCTCTGAGTAGGGCGACCATGTTTTATCATTGCTGGCGCATAGTGTGGTGTTTTGAGAAAGATGTAACCCAATCAGAACTTGAGTTGCGCATACGGATACGGTGATCTATTAATAGCCATTTATTTCTTGCTACGTCCTTAAGCCTTAAGGTGTTGGAATCAGGTGTGTTTACCCTATCTGCTGTTCAAGCCACGACTAGCCCACACTCAGGATGATGTATGTTTTCAGTGAATTTTCCCGCGCATTTTCACTTTTTTTAAGCTATTGCTGTGCACAGTTGGCGCAATGTAATGAAAATTGATTATCTTTGCGCACGTGTTCAC
>NW_025936451.1:0-599 GCF_000764305.2 Hyalella azteca | reverse complement strand
AAGCGGAAGAGTCAGAAGTAACCCGGACATGTCTTACATTTTATTATTGTCAGTTCGACTCGCGTAGTCAATATACTCGCGTATATTGTCGACTAAAATAGTAGAACTATTTTAGCTTTCTAAAGTACGGCGCACGGCGCATTTTTTTACCAACATAGTATGGTGCACCGCGCAGGTCGTTAAAATGACAAAATAAATTCCCGCGCACCTGGCACATCTTCCTGACCATGGAACTAGTCTAGAGCTTTCCTACAAATTTTTGAGCTGCAAAATTCCCAATAATGAATTAATATTTTAAACTGGAGAATTGGGCTTCAAGATTTTAAATGCATCAAAAATTAGTCACTTTCAAAAGTTTGAAGCCTTGATTCACAACTAAATCACAAGATCTCATTCACATAAATGACATAGGGTAAACGTGGTATATTCTGACACATTAAGGACGCATCGAGAAATGAAAAACTATAAAAAAAACCGTATGCGTTACGGAAGTTCTGTTGCCTCCACATGACTCTCAAAACACTTCACTACGCGTCAGCAAAGATGAAACGTCACAAAATGTTGCCATATTTATTAAAAAGCCTTTAGAATGGAAACCT
>NW_025936450.1:0-696 GCF_000764305.2 Hyalella azteca | reverse complement strand
AACAAGAGATAACAAAAGAAAACAAAAGATATCATATGATAACAAAAGATTACAAAAGATAACAAAAGATAACAAGAGATAACAAAAGACAACAAAAGATAACAAAAGATAACAAAAGATAACAAAAGATAACAAAAGATAACAAAAGATAACAAAAGATAACAAAAGATAACAAAAGATAACGAAAGATAACAAAAGATAACAAAAGATAACAAAAGATAACAAAAGATCCGATTAAACAACGTAGGACTGAATAAGTCATTTACATGACTTTTCAATTGTATTCATATTCACACCGACTCATATAAAGATGAAAAATGAATAATTACATATATTCAATCATACGGTCACTAGTTATACCAATTCATGAATACAATTCTTAACTAATAAAAACAAGAGTTAGTAATATTAAACCATCAGTAACACTAGCAATCACAATTCAAATGCAACTATTTTAGTTACGCATAATATAATTATACATAATTATACACAAAGTTTCATGTCTTATACGAACATACAGGCTATTCTTCATACAAAGATAACATCATGTCTTGAAATACAATAAATAACATTAGCACAGATATAACACAAACAATAACAGCGTACACAATATCCCAAATACATCTATTCATTTCGAGTCCCTTAATAGATAATGGATTTGTAATCCATTTATCTCGATTTGCACATGCATAAGGG
>NW_025936449.1:0-362 GCF_000764305.2 Hyalella azteca | reverse complement strand
AGCTAGAGAACGAGGATGGTAAAAGCAAGGCCGAGAGGACGGCGGCCAGGGTGGCAGAAGCTGTCAGCGAAGTTAGACCCTGGGATTTGCGTCAAGTCTGAGTTGATGGGGGGCTACGCAGCCCGACCAGGGCATGGGTCTGAAATGTGAAGCCTAAAAATATGGTCTGAAATGTGAAGCATAAAATATATAGTCTGATATCTGAAGCCTAAAAGATATGGTCTGAAATGTGAAGCCTAAAATATATAGTCTGATATCTGAAGCCTAAAAGATATGGTCTAAAATGCGATGAGGTCTAAAATGCAACGCCTTTGAGATAAAACTGAAATTGGACATCTTAAAAATGGGGTCTGAAATGGGAC
>NW_025936448.1:0-4640 GCF_000764305.2 Hyalella azteca | reverse complement strand
TCTATATACAAACGCATGATACTAACGCACTGGGTGGCCCAGTGGTTACAGTTCAGGAGTACCAGGATTGGAGCAGAGAGGCGCGGGTTCGATCCCAGCTACCTGCTACAGTTTCTGGTCAGAATCGGCGAGGAGGCCGGGCGGTTAAGCACCGCAGAATTGTAGCAGTGAGTTGCGTGTTTGAGACCGCAACAAGCTGTGAATGTTCTACGATGTTAAGAATCGGCGACAGGCCTACGGCCTACTAAACGCTGAAACCGCTATTATTATTATTAATATTATTATTATTATTATGCTCATTTACGACCAGCTGGACCATATTTACATATTATTGCCTATTCATGAAAACAAGTATTGTTCGTATTCCATTAACTATGCAAACATAATATGAATGTTTAGTCTCATGTAGCTGTAATGTAGGAGTTCGCAAATATCACTACAAATAATTTTACAATGATACTGCGTACCATGATACTTTGTATCGTTGTGGTTATAGCTCATGTTATTTGCTTTTAACATAAAGCATTTATATTTGCTTTTTTATTATCATGGAAATCAGAATTTCTGCAATCATGGTAATAATAATTTAAATCAGACATTTGGTATGACAATATTCTCACTATTGTCATTTATTTTAAAGATACTATGCATCTTATTCATGAGTAATTCATGCAGTGAATGTGCAACTGATAGTAGTAAAGCTAGTATCATATATTAACAAATGAAAATTTCTAATTTAGATTATTTACATCATAACATTTAGTTCATAGTGAACAAAACACACGACGCGTATGCCAGCTGTTTAATTTTCACCTGCTATTGACGATACGAGGTAACATTCCTTAACCGTTTTTAATAAATTAGTGGTATTCCTGCCCGTTTCCTAGTGGTATTCCTGCCCGTTTCCTAGTGGTATCACTCCCTGATTCCCAGTGGTATTCCTGCCTGTTTTCTAGTGGTATTCCTGCCTGTTTCCCAGTGGTAACACTGACAGATCCTCAGTGGTATTAGTGCTTGACTCATAATGGTATTCCTGCCTGAATTACAAATGAAAGGATAAGTGTTGACATCAGTTGTTGTGTGCAGGAAATGCAGGGCAGGTTACGGTCAAGACGGTCACTGCTGCTCGTTGCGGCCGTCTTCATCATGTCCCTGCTTGGGTATCGTCACAATTTTCATCGTCACAGTTTTGAACCTCCAAGTAAGTGGATAATCTGTGTTATAATATAATATAGCGGATTTAGTGTTTATTAGACCGTATGCCTGTCGCCGATTCCTAGCATTGCAGAACATTCACAGCTTGTTGTGGGCACACCGCCCGGCCTCCTCGCCGATTCTGACCAGAAACTGGCGCGCAGAGCTGGGATCGAACCCGCGCCTCTCTGCTCCAATCTTGGTACTCTGAACTTTAACCACTGGGCACCCTGCCCAGTGGTTGCATTAATAATAGTTTTATAAAGTGCCACACTGTTGCATAAATAATAATAATTTTAGTTAGTTAAACTGTTCTGCTGGCGCGCATTCAATTATTCCTGTACGTATGTTGCATAAACAATCAACTTTAGAATAGCAACCATAATTAGCAAATACTGCAAATAATCTTGTAATAAAATTTAATTGGCGAATTTCAGTGGTTTGGCAGTTGAAATCTTAACTGCGATTTTCTTTTGTGTTTACGGGCCAATAATATTTCGGCTTTGTCGAATTTCTTCTAAAATTGTGTCTTCTTTTGGTGACCATACGTAAACATACCGCTGACTACGAAGCAAGCGCATCTCATGCTCCTCTACTAAATAACTGAATTGAACTCAAGCAGGCCGGAAGCAGGCAGGTACTAGCTTCCAGTAAGACACGTCAAAACTGCTAAGGGAGATAGGTCTGTATTCCAGCGCCCTGATTGGTTGCCTCACTTGTACTTCAATGCATTGCAGCGCAATTTCCAGTATTTTTAAAGCCATGACTTCCAACCTAACCAAGCATCGCTTGGAACTCTGATGATTACTTTAAAGGAAATCTCAACGGGGAAAATTTTATCACAACTGACAGTTGAATGGGCAGGGCCAATGGTTACAGTTCAGCTATAGGAGTTCCAAAATTAGAGCAGTGCTTTGTGGGTTCAATCCCAGCTACCTGCAGCATTTCTGGTCAAAGTTACGGGGTAGCCGGGCGGTTAAGCACAGCAAAATTAAGGAAGTGAATTGTATGTTGGAGATCCCACAACAAGCTGTGAAAATTCTGTGATGTTAGGAATCGGCGACAGTCTGACGGCCTAATCAACGATAACAGTGTTATACTGGTATACTAACATTCATGGAGAGTTTCTGTTGAATAATACGCAAACAATTTCACAATGTAATGTAGTAATGTAAGATGCAAATAATACAATAATGTCACAGGTTTCTTTCCGTGGACGAACTCAAGTGAGCGCAACGTGTCAGTTTACATTCCTGCTGAGGGTCCGTTGTTGTTGACACCCCGCGTGCGTTGCTCAGGAGATGAATTTCTGTTGGTGGTAGTACCGAGCAGTCCTGGTAACATCGAACGGCGAGAGGCCATCAGGAATACCTACGGTCAATGGGTCCATCAAATGGGCAAAGCGTCAAATTCCAAGAGCCCTTTACAGCAGATCGACTGGACAAATGCCTCCACTGACGAGCATGAGGAGAGCTTTTATGTCGTATGGGAGGATTACATCGACAAACCGAATCTGCAGGAGACGATGGCAGAGTCGACGAACTCTCATCATCTTGACGAGATGAGTAACTTGATGATGGTTGCAAATTCAGTTGTTGGCGAAGAAGGGGCAGCTGCTTCAGCTTCAGCTCACGGCATGCGTGCTCGTTTGGTACCTAATGTGCAGCATCTTACTTCTGCCAAGCTCAATCGTACACTCAAAACAAAACTTCTCTTTGTTTTGGGTCGGGAAGAAAACGGCGGGTTTCCTGTCAGCGCTGCGCTGATGAACGAACAGAAGGCACACGGAGATTTGGTTGTCGAAAACTTCATTGATACCTACTTCAATTTAACTTTGAAGAGCCTCTTCCTTATCAAGTACGTAAAGATGAATTGCCCAAACGTCAAATACGTAGCCAAGGTTGATGATGACGTCTTCTTACATGTCCCGAACTTGCACAGAACTTTAACTACCAAAGACACCACAGAAAAGCTCATCATGGGATTCATTATCTGCAACTCACAGATCACCGTCGACCCAAGAAGCAAATGGTACTCTCCCCATTACATGTATGCAGGGGATCATTATCCCAATTATTTATCAGGCACGGCCTATATTTTGTCCAGCAGCGTGCTGACCCCTCTTCTTGAGGCCGCTATGCTCACGCCGCTCTTCCATCTCGAGGATGTCTACATCACCGGCATTTTAGCACAGAAGATTGGGGTCACGCCGCAGGATAGTGTAGACTTTTCATACAAAACTAATCCAAGAGATCCTTGTCTCTACCAGAACCTATCTGTTGGTCATGATATGGAGCCTCTGCAGATGTACGAGTTATGGAACACGTTACACCTGACGAACATGACCACCTCTTGTGGGCCTGTCACAGCCGCTCATATCGGTTACACCTCGCCTCGTGAGTGTAGTGCCTCACCAGAGTCGCACACTCTTCTCTCGCGTTTATCTTCCTACTTCTATTGATCTGTATTCTGTTTCAATAACTAAGGCATTTATAGCTATCATCATAGAGCAGAGCAGCCCGTTTATCTCTCTGTATCGTTGCTCTAATATCATTCACTTCTCATTATTTCCCATTTCAATTTATATTCATCGTTGACGTGGATCTGCCATCCGATGATTGATTTGTTTACGTTTGTATTTTTGTCAGCACCGCAACGAGTTTCAATAGATGTCCCTTCCCTATCTCCATCTTTGGAGAGATGTTCATGGAGAAGATGGAGAGATGTTCATCTCTCCATCTTCCCTATCTCCAACGCTGCTAGTTTATTATAAAGTTTGTCATTTGAAAATTGCCTGCAAACATCATCAATGTTACAGTGTAAGGTGTTCGCTCGCAGTTTCAACCGCATCCAACATACTTCAGTTGCTACCGAGAATGGTTCTCTTGCGATCGAGTCTCACACATACATGTAGGATATAATGCCCTACGAGCTGAACACTCCCCCACCTTCACTGAAAATTTTATGATGTTCAACGTTGATGTTATATCACTTCAGAATCTTTACCTAATATTTTTGTTCTTTTCCGTTGTCGAAATATCTTCCTTAATATATTTGCTGTTTTTCGTCGTCGAAATTTTATTAGAGGGTTTCTTCCGGCAGAAACCGTTCTGCACATACAATTCGTGTCAATTATTTTCCTGACGGGAAGCCGCGTATTTAAAATGAGCTTAAGATCAGAAGATATAAGTTAAAAGAATTCTCCCTGTACTGCACTGCAGGGCTCCTACTTTTCCGATTAAATGGTGGTGGGTAGGGTTAGTTAATGATGGTGAACAGGATTAGCTAATGATAGTGGATTTATAATGGTAATACAAGACAATTTTGCGGTCCAGAAGGTAGTTGCAACATATATGATGAAAATGTTCGGCAAAAGCAAACGTTTTCTATGCCAGAGACTAGAAAAGCTTCCACTGGAGCAGCGTTGTTCTTGCTTCGATGCATTA
>NW_025936447.1:0-3450 GCF_000764305.2 Hyalella azteca | reverse complement strand
TTAACTGTTTATGAGTAAATCCCAATAGCAGAACAATAAATATTTGGAGATTTCCAATAATTTTGGCCATTGTAGCGGCTAATGTAGCGGCGCTACATTTTACTGTAGCGATAGCGGTAGCGCTCGCTACAATCTAGTTGGTGTAGCGCTAGCGGTAGCACCCGCTACATTGAGAGCATATAGCGGTAGCGGCCGCTACATTTCAAAGTAGCGCTGCCCAGCTCTGTCTGCAAGTGTTAGGAACTCTTAGGAAACTGATCATAACCTGCAAACAAAACAGAGCTGAGATTTGTTGTTTGTGAGCGATAATTCTTTAGAGAATTGGTGCCAATTATTCAGAAATTTCCCGAAATAATTTTTGTGTGCTAGCTTGAAATCTAGTACAAACGACGGCAATTCTATTTTGAAGTGGATCAGCGCAAGTAGTAGTAGTACGGAAGAGTTTCGTGCAGTAAGTACAGTAGAGTACAACAGTCAAGCACATTATATATTACAACGACTCGAGCGTTGGCATCGAAGATGAGGTCAAGTCAGGTCCGTCGCTGATTCTTGCAATGACCTTTTTACCAGATCCATCCAAATAGACTGTTGTGAACACAACACTTGACTGAGATACGTGGCTTGATTTCGCGAGGTGTTGCCGGGTCTACCTTTCATTCATTGTTTTCCGGCTGTAGAGTCAGAACTAGTTAGATGGAACAAATTTTGGTAAGCTCATCCTTTATGTTCGAAGATATGACTGCATCTTTGGGTGTCTCTGCACATATTTTGGAATGTGCAATGTATCTGTGCATATTATGGAATGTCCATTGTGAATGTCGCAGAATTATTAAATACTTGTGTGCATGCTTCCTGTATGTTTATACGGCTTCCATACAGAAACCGTATTGTCTGGGATCAAAGAAAATGAAGTCCACCCCTGGATGCCACGTGTATTCAATTATTCCTGAACCAAATGAAAGTTGCGTTAAGAAGATTGTTGTTGTTGTTGTTGTTTCCAGTTTGTAGGACGCTTTAAGAAGATTAAAATAGTCCGCAACATAGACATTGATGAAGTTTTCCATGCCAGTTAATGAAATCTGATGTGAGTATAAGATGATCAATTGCTTGACTGTTGATGACCTCTTCCCGAATTTCCTTAATTTAATTTTGAAACGAGCATGAAGCAGAAGTTGAGAAATCTGTGGTCCCATCAAGTCGGATGGAGAGGATATAATTTTCTCCGTCACTTGATGGTTTATTTCCTGTGGCAAGTCATCAACGCGCTACCTGAGTTGTACGGACGTAGATTCAGAATGTCGACGCAGTTCTGATCGAGAATAAGATGAGAAGCCTGCATCGAGCAAGCTTTACGAGCATCTCTCCCATGTTCGAAACTTCAGCTTCACGATAGAGATGACAAGCGACCATGATTCCGTCGCCTTACTTTTATGCTGAAGCAGACAGAATACCAGCTTCATGGTCAACATGGACCATTCTAGCCAGACTACCTCATTTTTCAAGTATTTTAATCCGATCCATTGTAGAAAAAAACACGTTACATGTGCACTTCTTGGATATCTGAAATGTTACTGGGAAGCTAGGTGACTCAACTAGAAGTTAAGTTCCAAAGCAGCATGATTAGTGTGGTGCACGCTGTTGCACCCCCCATAACCTCAATAAAAAATGCCAGAATTCTTCGGGGATCATGAAAGAAATAAAGGAATCACTGTTCTAAACTGGGATTATAAGCCACAAGAAAATTTTTTCGAACTTCATTTGTGGTTTGAATGACGAGGAACTATCAGATTCTAATTCACCTGGTCTCCCTGTTCTTGATGCTTATAGTGAATTATTGATGCTAGGAGCAGACTGGCGTGCCTTCATGTATTGGATTTGACGTTCGTGCTTAACCAAAGTCAAACCGTTTTCAAACAGTGCATCCTGCAATTATTGGCGACCTCAAGGAGATGATTTTCGCAATTTTATTCTCACGACGCAACTAGAACTCGNAAAATATTACCTCAGATGTATGCCTCACCATTAACTGTTTTTAGCACAGATAACTACACGTCTCAAAATTCGAACTCATCCACTCCAGAAAGCTAACATTTGTCGAATGATAAATCCCCTGACTATCTATTTTTATTTATTTATAGTTCATTACTGTTAGCATTTGATGTGAATGACTGCCTTTTATTTGGTCGTTATAGTGTTGGTGGTCGTTATAGTGTTGGGTGTAATGTAGCGTGACAGAAATCTGGCATTTGCTGAAGACGATGCGCGACCAATGTTTTTGAGGTTCCTCAGTCACTGTTTTGTCGGGAAGCCCCTATCCTGCGTCGAGGCTTCCACCTTAGCGGACCTCGAATTCCGTAGAGGATGTCCTTTGCCGTGAAGGAACCGCCCCGTGCCGAGTGACAACAATGCAGGCGGGCGACGGTGGTAACGAAAGTTTGTTATAGTGACGTCAAGAAGCCTGCCATGTGTTATAGTAACGTCATGAAGCCTTTTCTGTCATGCTGACTCGTGTACGAGTTTGCTTCCTGGTCTCGCCGTTGTTCCGCACGGAACACAGTCTTTAACAACGCTTCAAGTTGGACACGTTGCCATGGAGCCCTTCATGAGCTCCTAGTTTTGGTTTATAATGCAATCTTTCAAGTGTTGGGTATCATTATTAACTTTCCGTCATGTATCTCGCTCGGTGGTTTTTCATATTCAACTTACGTTGTTGACAATTCACTATATTAATTCTTGAGTTTCTGTCCAAGAGCTCCGATGAATCTCATATTTTAACGGGAATTCCAGAACGATCATTGTAAATTTTTGAATCGTATCTAATTAGTTTTACGACTGAAAGTTTTATACAGTTTGCACTGTGGCCAATACTTAAGTCTGCTGGCTCACCTGAGGTGTTGGGAGACAAAGAGTCCATTTCAATCCTCCTGAATTTCTACATTAGATTCCTTAAAGACGCTGAACTGTTGTGAAATTATTGGAAGGTTACCTTACTTTTCTCTTTTAACTTTATTGTGCATGTTAATCAAATTGTATTAGTGAAATGTATTGACATTTTTTTACCCCTGGCAAAAATTATGGAATCACCGGCCTCGGAGGATGTTCATTCAGTTGTTTAACTTAGTAGAAAAAAAAGCAGCTCACAGACATGACACAAAACTAAAGTAATTTCAAATGGCAAATTTCTTGCTTTGAGAAACACTATAAGAAATCAAGAAAAAAAATTGTGCCGTCAGTAACGGTTATTTTTTTAGGCCAAGCAGAGGGAAAAAATGTGGAATCACTCAATTTTTAGGAAAAAATTATGGTATCATGAAAAACAAAAGAACGCTCCAAGCCTCCAACACATCACTAGTATTTTTGTTGCACCACCTCTGGCTTTTATAACAGCTTGCAGTCTCTGAGGCATGGACTTAATGAGTGACAAACAGTACTCTTCATCAATCTGCCTCC
>NW_025936446.1:18226-27626 GCF_000764305.2 Hyalella azteca | reverse complement strand
CTGAAGCCGGCGTTACGTTTTGACGGTTTAGTCGAACTCCGCAGTGCCGAATGCTATCGAAATAATCGAGTGGACTTGTGGAAATTTTGTTAAACGTCCCACGCATTCATTTCATCTTGGAGAAATTTGATCAGGTCCTGAAAATGTTTCAGGAAATAGTGAATAAAGTAAAGAAATAATTTACTGTGAAGTATCCCTCCGTTTAAGAATATATAAAATAGAACGCTCTCATTACTTCCAAACGTTAAAGAAAATCCCGAAAAGAGCGAAAAAAATGAATGAAACTGAAAATTAATATAATAAATAAATAAAGAAGTAAAGAAATAATTTACTGTGAAGCATCCCTCCGTTTAAGAATATATAAAAAATGTAACGCTTGCGTCACTTTCAAATTAGATGTAAGCTAAATATACTATAGGCAAACAATATATTAACAAAGATTCAGTAGTCAATATTCCTTTGTCAATAAATCTGAAGGCAAACTTTCTATTATGAAGAATTATGCAGACTAGAACTCTGGCCGCCAGATTCTAAATGAATGCATAAAAATGTTTAAAAAAACATACATTTTATTGATGATAAGTTTAGAGCCTCTACATCACGTTCAAAGTTTACAGCCTCTGCATCGCGTTCAAAAGTTAGAGGCTATGCATCACGCTCAAAGCTGAAGAACTTTGCCGATAAAAACAAACATGCAGAAAAGAGTTGTCGCCAATAAAATAATGTTGAAAATTAGCAGACAACTCAACGCTGCTCAGGAGAATTAATAATGACTGATGGAACATAGCAAAGCTCCCCAAGCTGCGCCCCGCAGGCCACATCCAGCTGGCACAGTAAGCCAGGAAGGCCATATCAGCTCTCCTGAACAAATGCTCCAGATAAATCTTTCTTAACTAACCTAATTAAATTAAGTGATGCACATACTTCAATTATCAGGAATCAAATGTATAAATTATTTTACAGTATAACTTTAACCATCACTCTATTATTCTGGCATCAACACAACTGCATTTATATGGGGATATTAATTCTTATTACTAAATACAGTTGAAATTACCTATAGATTATTTATTGGTTATTTATAAATTCAATGCAGCTATGTATGATATATTTATCACTCTTCGGTTGCTGATTCCCTCTTAAACATGGGACAAATGCCATCAACAAATTATCTTACTGTCATATTTTTGTCATGATATCGTAGAATTTTTTGTACAGTCAATGCACAGACTGCAACTACATCTGATGATGTGTTCCTCATGTAACGTTCCCCATCAATAACATTAAAAAACTATAACATTTAACAGCAACTGAAGCTAGATACAGCAGATTAATGACTTTGAATGCAAAAGGAAAAATGAGAAGTTACCAGTCTAATGGCAAGGCAACATATAATTGTTTTAAATCTCATTATCTAATTATTTTGGCTCTAATTATCTAATTCAAATTATATCATGTTTATTTTCCCACAAAATTTCAAATGAAGAGAATTTCCACATCGCATTTCAATATATTGGAATTCCATTGAGAACATTGATGAATCATAACGCAATCGTGAGGTTTCTTTAAATTGATATGAATTCATTTGGCAACTCTTTATTTTTCAAGCTTGTATTCGGTTCCGCTGAAAAAAATGCTTCGTTTTATTTGTAAAGACTAATTTGGTCATAAATTAGTAGTTAAAGTGTTGTGGTGAACGATGCTACGTATTTGAGTGCATTCATAAAAAATAACATGAAAGAATAATTCAACATGCACCAAAATATTGTAAAAAAAATATATTGCTAAGTAGGACCGTAGGCTTTGGTGAGCTCTTAGCTCCCAAAAATAATTCTCCAAATTTTTTTCGGTATTTTAGAATTTTTGCGTAGGCTTTAATTCAACACAAAATAACACGTTAAATTATTCACATTCTCAAATTCTCTTGACAAGAATCATAAATTGTAGGAAGTCTCATTAATTTCAGATCTGTAAGTGTTTCAATCAGTGGTCATGCATAATAATTGAGGTAATGGTTCAATGTATAATACCAAATGCATGTATTACGCAACTCACATCATATCCCCTGCCTAAGAGTAACCCAGTCTCATGGCCCAGCTCAATAGCAGATAATGGCAGTGCAGTGATACTGTGAGTCCTCGTCCTGCGGAGAAGAATTTCTTTAATTTTTTAAGCTCAGCTGTGGGCTTCATGTTTGGTGCTCTGGGTGCAGGGACACATCGATGACAGGTTTTTTCCAGGCGTGGGCATCAAGCCAAGTTCACATTTAGAGATAAATATTCTATGAAAATTTATAGGTTTTTAAGCAATTGCCTTTTTATCCAATTCAGGCGCGCAATCCTTTGAAATAAAAGGAATATGAAGGTGTTGGGGTGCAGTAATACCTTTATTACTGCAGGTGGTGCAGAGTAGGTTGAAGTAACTGGGTATTGAATGTGTCCATTTTACATGACCTCGTTTATGGGGATGCCAATGTGTCACGCATCGAGGAAACAACGTCATTAGCAGTGCTATTATTAACAAGTAGATGAGAATTTCATGAACATAGCCGTTAAGCTTCAAAATTCAAAAGTTTGAACTCCAAATATTAATACTAATAAGATTCGTTTCGTTGGGACCTGTTTGATCCATTGATATATTTTAGTTGTATTGTGTAATTATCTATAGTTTACAATATAAAGACCATCAAATAAGAAATCTCACGATCAGAATAATCATCGAAGTGTAATTTTGATTTGAATACTGTAGAGAAATGATACTTTTTACAAAAATAACAGGAAGATTATTTTCTTTTTGATTAACAAATTTTGATGGGTAACAAATTTATTTTCGAACAGAGGGATCTCGTATCACCACCATTATCCATTAAGATTACCCGCGGTAACCTGAGCTTTAGGCCTACTCATTTCAAGTCTCTATTATGTCGGAATTAATTTTTAAAAATAAACATAATTCATGAGGGAATTTTCAGATGAAAATAACAGAAATGCTTCACGGACAGAGATCGGAGCCGAATTACATCAGTTTAGTTCAGTTTTCCATCATCTGGATCAATAATTCAAGATAAATTCAGTCTATGACGTGAGTCCTCACATTTTTTTCTTATAGTGAATTGATAATAGTTATACTTCTAATAATAAAATTATCAATTATATTTGCTACTCTCCGTGCCCCGGATGATGAAACGTTTAGATAAACGAAATGAGTTTTCCATCATTTAAATCAGGGCACAGATGTCGGTGCGATGTATTAATCAAATGACGATTAAACGATTTTTAATGCGAAACAAAAATGAAGGCAACCAAGCACTAGCAAAAAACGCCAATGTAGTGGAAATTTTGACATTAGTAATGATCTTTGACTGTTTTTCTTGGGACTTTTTGCAGATTTGTTAGACAACCAGCCACAGGGTTTGATGAGTTTGATTAGGTGAACCAAACAACAATATTAGGTACATTGAAATGATCTAGTGCTTTCATCAGTTTAATTGAACTCTGTTTTAATTGCTCAGAGATCTGAAGCCTTTCATGTACAGGACTTTTTTTGAACTCCTACACTTGAAGGACTTCAACTTAAGAACTTTTTTTGAAATTCTTTAGTTGAAGTCCTTCGGCCACACAAGGAGGCTGTTTGGCAGGATCGGGGGAACACATTAAGCAGATTCCCGCTTTCCCGCGATAGGAAAAGCAGGTTAACTAGCAAGCAAGACCTCAAGATCCCCCCAGGTAACCCAGAGTTCGTTTAGGGGTAACAACACAAGGCCTTGCTGCAGGCACCACCTGAAATCTAGCGACTTTTGTGGGCGCTAGGGGAAGAGTTGACCCTCCTGCATTAGTCAGATGAGACTTGACTCTCACCCCTGAATTTCATTCCAGAAGTGAATCAATTCAGAGGTGTCAATCCAAGAAAAATAGCAAAATTTACTTAAGAAGCTAATTCATGAACGGCTGACTTGACCGCGATGATCTCGCTGATGTTACTTGAATATTGTCAAATGCTTCCTAAGAATTGCAGGTCTGATGGCTTAACTAGGGAGCTTGTCGGTCATTTGGGCTGTAAGGTCATACCTCATCATTAGCGGACTGTTAATTCCTTATGAAGATGTACAGTATATATAGTTTTCATGTAGCGCAATGCGCCCCTTTCCTTTATAATGGCCTATTCGGCTACAAAACTCATATATATTGGAGAACGCTTGATGATGGATATAATAAAATTACGACCTTCATTTGTATATGAAATAAATGAAGATTTCAACATTCATTTTCTCATTTTGATTGAGAGTGTTACTTCTATAGCAGTTTCTGTGAATTTTTATATAGTCTGTGAATTTTATGGAAGCGTACTTGCCCCTTTTCACTTTCAGCCTATTCGGCCACAAAAACTGCACAAGCAGCACTTTTTAGAAGTATAATTATCTTATTAAAGAGTCACTCATTATGTTGTATGTGTTAAACTTACAACGTTCATTTTGTAAATAAAGTAAAATAAGAATTAGCATCCGGAAATCTAGTTAGTTGATCTAACAATGTAAGAAGTACGATTGAAATTTTATTTTTCATCGAGAATTTAGATAGCTTCCACTGAATTCATCCTATGTGTAGGGATATAATATTTTTCAAATTATTGCATATTCTATGGATAACATAATCATTTTTCAGAAAATTGTCTGAAAAATTCATCGAAATTAGTAGCCTCATTCCGCATATTGATGAGATTTATAAGATAGGACTAGACTTTTCAATCTATACTAGACTTTTCAATCATTACCCCCTCGTTGCAACCATGTCACTGCTAGATTGCAATTATAAACACAAAATTGTCTTCTGTTTGGCGTACAATTGTGCAATTGTACATGTAACAAAACTCGCGAATGTACAGCGACTGTTAGCGTACAGTATTACTAGTATCCAAATAATTAAGTTATTGATCACAGAATCATCGATCATTGTATTCTTTCCATGTCATAGGTGAGGGAAAACGTACTCAAATGTGTCTAAATTTGTTATTGTTGTTTTAACTTAGGCCTTCTAACCAATGTCTGTTTTCCGCAATCCAATTTGATAAGTTACCCCTCTAAACATTTCTGTCGGGAAGAAAGGTGCTGAAGAAAATTATTACAATGGAGGAGGGACTTGATTCATGACAGCCGAGCGGTCACCACGAAGGCCAGTCGGGCCCGTGGGAGGCCTTCTTGCAAGTGTTTCCTCACGCCACTAACCTGGTCACAGCGTTTAATTCGAACCTTAAACTAACTATGTAAGCTTTCATTAGCGCAATGAGCAAAATAAAATGCTCCTAATGCTACATTGCAGCGGCCGATGTGAAGTATTGGTGGTTTAGCTCTTGTAAGGAGATCATTGTAATGCGTTCGAGTCCGGCTGAGGTATTATACGCTGTATATACGCTTATATTATATACGCAATAAATAATACGCGCTATTATACGCTGTATAAATGTATAGTACGTGGTAGTATGCGGTGACGGTACGGAAATTCGAATTTGTACGCTATCAAATATTTGCCAAACCCAGTGGTAACAGTTTAGAGTACCAGGATTGGGGCAGCGAGGCGTGGGTTCGATCCCAGCTTCCTGTGACAGTTCTGGTCAAGTCGTCTATAGGAGGTCGGGTGGTTGAGCAAGGCAAAATTGGAGGAGTGGGTTGCATGTTCGAGACCGGCAACAAACTGTGAATGTTCGGCGATATTGACAATCGGCGACAAGTCTAACGGCCTAATTAATGCTGACACCGCGACACTACAATAGCAATAATACATTAACAAAATTACACTACTTTTTTCGGCCTGTTGTTTCAATAATTTCAAGAGAATTGTCGAAACTTGTCTCGTCACCCTCTGTTATTTCTGGGTCCGATTGTCAAATACAATTCCAAGTGATGGAAAGGTATAAACATGATCATTTATATTAATATATGTGATAGTCTTCAAGACAGTGATGTTTGTATTGTAGCGTGGCAAGCACAACTTGTACTTATAGTATAGTATAGTTTAGAGGGTAACCAGAAGTATTAATGTTAATAATTCTCTCGATATATTATACCTATTGAGCCTGACCGCGTGTGAGACTTGACGCGATCTAGTACGTAATGAATGCATTGTGACGCAGCTTCTAAATTCTCTGAAGTAGATCAGTGAGATGAACAACGTCTACCTGCCTTTCTCTACCTAAACCGATCCCTTATGTGCTGAATCTCCATCTTATCACAATAATCTCCATCTTATCACAATAATCTCCTTCTTATCACAATAATCTCCATCTTACCACAATAATCTCCATCTTATCACAATAATCTCCATCTTATCACAATAATCTCCTTCTTATTACAGTAATCTCCATCTTATCGCAATAATCTCCATCTTATCACAATAATCTCCATCTTATCACAATAATCTCCATCTTATCACAATAATCTCCATCTTATCACAATAATCGGCAATAGTAATGCTCAGTTAGCCCGTGCTGAAATCGTTCTATGTGCACAATTAGATAGAAATTGGACATAAATATAATCAACTGGTATGTATATATTACCTTTGATATTCAACAAATGGAATAGAAGTGAAGTTACCTCTCCAGAAACAAAGATCCATGTAGAAATTATCAACGGAAATTACAACCTGGATTGATAAGCGACTTCAGCGCGATGTCGAGCGTAACTTACGCTTTCTGATTGCAATAAAAATTTTGTAAATTGCACAAGGGCTCGGGAGTACTTGAACTTTAAGCTAAGGGTGCTCATAATGTTTTTTTTTTAGTAGTCGATCATTCATTGTTATTGCGTAACATAGCGTAAGCTCGGGGTGGTCGAGTGGTTAAGAAATTCCAGCGACTTGCTGACATATCTTCCACGACGATTCTTGTATCTCTTTTGGCCAGCCAACATTCTTCTACGCGCCTTAAGAATCAAGCACAAGCAGAGATAATGAAAGCTGGCGATCAAAGCACCCTTCTTCAGGTTGCTTACGATGTGTGTAACTGGTATAGAGTTGAAAGTTGTTTGACGCTTCACCAGTTCCAATCTGCACTAGTTATCCCTGAAAATAGTTCTTTTTATCAGTATTCCTCTACTATTGTCACCGTGCATCATACAATTCGCTAACTTCATATTTTGCAGGCTGACCTGATATTTTTTAGGCTGAATAGCCACTGGAAATGAAAATTGATCGCTGTAAAATGTAAATGACACAATACATGCTTTATATGTAATTGAACGTTGTAATTTTTCATGAAGAAAATGCAGAACTCAGCGGATTTCGTGACCGAGACCAAAGCAAGTGTCACATCAGCCGAGGTGTTGCCCAGGTTCCACCGAATAATAAGATGGTCAATATCACAAATTTACAAATTTATTAAGTTTTAAGTGCATTAAAGACGTGTCTACGTCTTTTATATTTTAGGGATGTAAGTCTTATTCAGCGGTGTGATCGTCTAACTAATGTCCGAAAACGATTCAATGGGCATGAAATTTCATTAATTTTATAGCTGTTTATGCTCGAATATTGACGTTTTCTATGTAGTAGTTATTTTCTATGGACTAATAATCTAGGGTCAACTGAATCAATGCTCATTGAAATTTCATGCAGCTGCAGGTAGCCAGGTACTGGGTGATGAAGAGAATATATAGTCGCATGAGAAAGGCAAGAACAGGACAACTTTTTTAACAATGAAAACTTCAGAATATGTATTGAAACTTCTAACAAGTGCGCCCTGAGGCCGATTATCTTCATAGACGGCATGATTAATGCTTTTCACATATTATGAGAGAAAATCAGTATTAATATCTGCAGTTCGTTATCACTATATGTTATCTGGCTACAAAATTTATACATTTTATTTTTCCATCCCTAATCACTATGGAGTTTTTCATTTTGAATATGACTTTACAACATTCTCGATGTTATATATTTGCTAAAATAAATGTGATATAAAAATAATCCACATAATTTTTTATGTAGTTTTTGTATACATTTCTAATGTACTGCTGCACATCTCATGGCGAACGTTAGAAAATAAGATGTAATATGAATTTCTCCTTGTCACAAATTAGAAGTATCACGCGCTGCAATGCGTTATATATCACCTTTGTTTGCAAAATTACATCTCGCGCTTTCATCAGGGCTCATTGATAACTTGAAACATTTCAGTTTCTAATCCAAATCGTTTTCTATTCGTTGTCATGTTTGAGTTCATAGAAAACGAGTACGATGGCAAACTCCAGCATGTCGTAGTCGTCAGCGTAAGACGCACGGGACAAATCAGATTATCTGCGCCGCCTCACGACACGTTTTCAGCGACACCAGCAGCGCGGCGGCCATGACAGTTGGTCACAACAATCGCGGCTTAGAAATACTTGCAAGTATGAAAATTACAGCTTCGTGGTTACTTATCCTGCACTAACATATGTACAGCTTCGTTGTTACTTATCCTGCACTAACATATGTACAGCTTCGTGGTTAATGAAAAATGACGAATATTCTTGGATGAGCTCAGCATTAGCAATGGCGCCACCTGAACTGAGCTCTTATGAACCTTCATCTACTAACATTAAGGTCAGAATTAACGCGCCTCATAACTTTAGTCGTTTATTTAATTGCAAAATTTTATTCTTCCTGTCAACGGAAAAATTAACGAGGATTTGCATTTATGTGCGTGATTCAAATTCCATACTTGCATTATATGTGGTAAGGAGTATAAATTTTCATATATTACACCACTCGTGCATTCCAGTCCGTGATTCATGGACATTCCCTCTTTCTTAACTGAATTTCTTCTTCTGAATATGAACTATTTGAAACTATTAGGTTCATGGAAGAATAAGGCATGAAGTCCATCACGCATCATAAAATTCGTAGTTCGTGTAATGAACGTCACTTAAATCACTACAATTGCCGTCTTGCAAAATATTTTTGTCTGCCCTCGATTATACGCGTTTAAACCTCGCAGTTAGTTAAATATTATGAGTTCTTTGAATAAACTTCAACTTGAAGAATCTTAATAGTGGATAATATTGTGAAAAGCAAGCTTGGTTACATACGAGATGGAAGATAAAAGGAGATTGATGGAACGGCATCTTTAACTGTACAATGTACAGTATACGTACTCGAGGTATCAGCCATTGCACTACTGGACGAACTGAGGGTACAGAGGAGCGGGCAAAGGCTATCATAAATATGGAAGCTGTGTAATGTCACTAGATTACAATCAAATTACCGTAGAAAAGGTTTAATATACTATTGAATGTAAATAAGAAATTAAAGTCGAAACTGACTGATATACATACTGAACGAATAATAGGATATTAGGATAGCCGCGGGACTGTGCTGGGATATTGTAGCCGCGGGACTGTGCTGGGATATTGTAGCCGCGGGACTGTGCTGGG